>NC_137559.1:2167093-2308876 GCF_963082525.1 Nesoenas mayeri
CCTGGATTACTTGAAAGAAGCCTAAAGGGCACTCCCTCTCCCCCAGGCTGTACTTCATCTTTAAGGCTGTAAAACCTGTTAAATTTGGTGATGGCAGCATGCTTTAAAAACACAAGTCCCCAGCCAAACGCCGCCCCCTCGGGCAGCGCTGCCCTGCTGTCAGGGTCTGCTGGGATCATACAATAGAACAGGCTGCGTTGGAAGGTACATTAAAGCTCCCCCAGCTCCCCCCTGCCATGACAGGGACATCTTCACCAGCTCAGGTTGCTCAGAGCCCCGTCCAGCCTGGCCTGGGATGTCTCCAGGGATGGTTCATCCACCACCTCTCTGGCCAACCTGGGCCAGGCTCTCACCACCCTCAGTATAACAAATTTCCTCCAAACGTCCAGCCTGAATCTCCCCTCCTTCAGTTTAAAACCATCACCCCTTGTCCTGTTGCAACAGGCCCTGCTCAAAAGTTTGTCCCCACCTTTCTTATTGGCTCCTTTGTATGTACCAAAGGGCCATGATACGGTCACCATGGATCCATCGGTGGTTCAGTTCCCAGCCCATGGCCCGGCAGAGCCCACCGTTAGGTCGGGGTCCATTTGCATGGCCGAGTTGTCCCTGTGTCACTAGGAAGGCGGCTCACGCCCTGTCCCACCGCACGGTGACCGCAGCCCTGGGCAGGGACGCTCGGCGGCGCGGGGGCATCGGCTCCGCTGGGCTCTGTGCTGGGACGGAGGCAGCTGGGTGAAGCACCTGGCTCTGCCGCCAAACTCCTGCACAGCTATCAAAGATCAGTCTGAGCAGCCTACACGCATCGCTTCATGTTTTGCCTTAAGGGAGAGAAGGTTTCTTTAACCACAGTTTTATGGTAATGATAAGCAGGGAGAGATGGGAACTGCATAGGCCAGCACAACACTAGTTCTGGGGACCTTAAATTAAGTAGGAAAAAAAAAAATCAAGATTAATCCCTGGGAAAATGTCATTATGCAAAAATATTTGGCCATCAAAAGGCTAATTAAGTCAGTTATTTGAAACTAAACAAAAAACTGGGGAACACAATGCGAGGCACAAGACGGAGCTCAAAGCGGGATGAGCAGAGCGATCCACGGAGCTTCGGGATTATATCAACAGTACGCAAAGCCTCAACACGGAGGAAGACTAGCCAAGGTTTACATTTTAAATCATGCAAAATCCAAAGTCTCCCACCTCATCTGAAAGGCCTGACCTCCCAATCAAATGCTGCAACTATTCTTCCAGCAATACTCAAAGGAGAAACAGAGAAAAAAGGCAGTACCGGACCACTGCATAATTCAGCGTGTTTTGACAGTCACCTTCGGGGCATATCACAGTTGACTGCTCATCATTGTCAAAGACGGATACGAGAAAGGCTGGAGAAAGGGACACTAGATGATATAATGGAGAGGCAATTAAAGACCACAGAAAACCAAAAGGCAAACCGGCTGCATCTCTCTCTAATTTATAGGACACGGAGCAGGCAGTGTGATTGATCTAGATGTTCCCCATCCTATGAAGAGGAGAGTAGGCACGTCCCAGTAAGAAATGATGTACCGCGTGAGAAGTGCAAGCTACACGGCCCCTGTTGACACAGCACTTTGTGACACTTGCCCCACTTCCCAGGGGGATGCTTGTCGAAAACCCATCAGGGCTTAACACTTTCTCCAATGCTTTAATGAGACGCCACGATACCCTCTCGAAGCGCGGACTCAATTCCTGCACAGAGCTGGAGGGACTTCGGCACCGCGAGCTCCGCACGCACACTCAGACTTAAATAAAACTCATTTACAGTTCAGAGCCGGCAAAATACTGTCTGGTGGTAATTTGCAGTAGATTCTCCTCAGGTAGTGCCTTGGAAGAACAGAGCTCATTTCCTCTCCCTAAATGTTCTTCTGACAACTCTTCCTTACCTTATCCACTATCACCCCCTAGATGCTGACGGTTCAGAGACAAGTATGTCAAATACATCTGCCTCTCCTGTGTTTCAGTAACTGTTTCCTGACTGGCTTGATCTTCTGTAAAAACATTAAAAATATCATAAACACAAGGGTATATTTAAAAGGAAGACAGAAAAGGTAAGAAAAGCCAAGGATCGATGTGATATAGCTTGCAGTCGAATATCTTTAAAGTGGTCTCTGGAAAAATACAAATGACGGAGAAAAGAAACCATGCAGAGAGATCTGGGCGGCTGCCCATAAATCCAGAAGAAAATTAAGTCCCCAAAGCTCTGAAAGTTGCTGCTGCTCTCCTTGAAATGAGCAACTGGGTAATCAGCGTTAATATTAAACAGCTTGCTCTGAAAAAAAAGGACAATTCAAGAGATTCTGCCTTCCAGCACTGAGAGACAGTCAGGAAACCTTGGGCTGAAAAATGGAACATTTTGCTTGTTCCTGAATCCACACATCTAGCTGTGCTGACCATGATAATAAAACACCAAGGAATGATAGTGGTGTCAGCTCTACCTGTGCCCTTGCCCTGCAGCATCTCAGCTGCATTTAGGATTTACTGGGGGGGAAGCAAAGGGCTTGGTGACCCACGGCAGCGTTGCCTCCCGGTAAAACCTGCGTGCACAGCCGGGCCCCCTCTTGTCCTGGACTGAAACACGGCACCAAGTTAAAAAGAAAGAGCGAAACGAGAATAAGAGACTGGATATACTGAAGTTGAGCTTATAAATGCTTTTAAGATCAGAAAACTTTTATTCCATGTATATATATATATATATATATACATATAAAGAGATATATATATATATATGTGTAACCTCTATGATTGCCATGCTAAGTTTCCTTTGCTGGCTTGAGCCCGGAGACCTTTAAGAACAACAGCAAGTAGAGTTTCTGTAGATAAACATGTCACTAAACTACAGGGCACTGAATTAAGGACTTTCCAGGCTAGATGCAAGTTCTGCGGCCACAGGAAAGCAATGCATCTTCCTCTCCCAACAGGATGAACGTCTTTTTCCTGACTGTGTGGCACTAAAGGGGAGATTTTGTATCAGTCTCAAGCAGTATTCTTGTCTATTCTGAGACCTGAGCAGTCAGAACTATTGTAAGTGGAGGGAGGCTGGAGGGACAGGTGAAGCAAAATACGTTAAGTGAAGCAACTTTTCTTTTTGAAGTGGCATCTGCATGCCACTGCTGAAGCAGTCACAATATCAGCATGAGTCCCTGGGGGAATGAGAGAGTCACCGTACTGCTCTACAGACACAACTTCTCATTCCTACATCCCCATGGAGGTTTAGCCACGGTCCAGTTGTCTCTGGCAAAACCAGGTATTTTTAGGTATTTACCTTCAGGTCTGTATGACTGTAGCATGTGGGTAAACACAACCACATACAGTTCCCACTGTACCGATACAACTAGTTCTGGAGAACAGAGAACTTCTCCAACGCCAGCAAACGCAGAGATGGCCTCACCCCCTGCCTTTTCAATGGCTACTTACTAGCACCAGTGGGGTTAATTCTTGGTATCTACACACACCTGCCTTGGTAGGAACAAACCATTGAAATCTGCCAACGCATGAAAACAGCCTCCCTGGAGATGGTGCGGAACGTGAACTCTGCAACATCACCTCTTAACAAGTGCTGGCCAGGGAGGATGGAGTGTGATACAACAGTGCAAGCACAATAAATACCGGAGAGGTGGGGACACCAAGGCAGAGGTGGCGAAGCTGGAGAAGTGGCCAGGACGGGCTCTGGGGAAGCGTGGGGCTAAAGCCAACGCTGCGGGTGTGCCCAGGCCCTCCCAGTGCTGCCCACAGCCCCGCGGAGCGGCATCGGCCAGCTGAACAGCTCTGCGAGGGTCTCCAGAGGGCTCTGGACTCAGGGGAGCCCACTCGAGCTGTGCTGACGTGAGACAGAAACGTGCAGAGAAGGTCCCAGGTGCAGGGCAGCTGGACTACAGGGCTGTGGCTGCAAAACCAGGAGATCCAGAGACCATCCAGAGACTCCCTGAGAGCCTGTGTTAAGAACAGAAACACAGCTCCTGGTGAAATAACATTTTGTGCCATTTGTTTTTACAGGAAACTTACCTAGGCCTTTATCAGCAGCCTACAGCTTCAGGGGCTGGAGACTCCTGGACTTGCAATAAAAATACAGAGACTTCTGCATCCCTCTCTCACTCCAGTGGCCCTACAGTAGGTGCAACTCAGCTCTTTCTCAGGAGGTTATTAATTTTTGGCTCTATGTGTACAGGTCTATTACAGGCCCATTCATAACCGGCCTGTAGAGCCTTGTAACGTCACCGTGCCACATACTTGGAAACCGAGGGTAGCTGCACCAGGTTCTCCAAATTCATTTTGCACCACCACAATACAGCGCGACACCGTCCAAGGGGACAACAGCACCGCTCCAGCGGACCCCTGGTCCACAAGCCTTACTGAGCCAAGGAGAAAATGCTCAATCCAGCTCTGGGTCCGGGCATCTCGCTCCCCTCGTGCACCTCCTGAGCCCCAAACCCCGGGGAGCGAGGCCCCAGCCCCCCCTCCCCTTCGCCTCCCGGTCCCCTTGCTCTCAGTTTCACATTCACAGGCTGACGCCTCCTGCTCCCGAGGAGCCACAGCTGCAAACGCAGCACTACCTGCCTGGAATTGAAAAGCTGGACATTACCACCTCGTCCAGCTCTGCTGACTTATCATTTTGCTATCACCTATGCCTCATTATCATGCAGTTTCTTGCCAGGTCTTGGCTTTCTTGCCATCTTCCAGCCCTGCGCCTCTCTCCCCTTCTTATTAAACATGGGCTAGATGCTATCTCTCACTCCTGCTCGCTCATCCCCCACGTTCCCTCTATTGATTATTTCCAGGGAGCTCTTGCCGGCTGCTCCCCCAGCACCACGTTTGACCTTCCCCAGGATGAAACAAAGCACCAATGTCAGGCGACTCTCAGCGACGTGAAACAGCCACATCAGCTCACTCCCATTTCACAGACAGAGGGGAAAAAGATGGAAAACTCGCTTAGGAAAAGCTGCAAAGGAAAGAGATCGAAACGCAGCATCCTAACTGAACGGCTCCTCCCTGGCTCCAAGCTGCGTGCCCTTGCCTCACCGAAGCTCGGCTCGCTCCAAGTGTCTGCCATGCCCCAGCCCACCTCCATCCCCATTCTATGGAAATGGTGGAGCTTGTTAACTGGCACACTGACTGGCAGAGAGACATCCTGGGAGCTTAATGACATCCTGCAAATTCATCATCACCTGAGCTGCCGAAAACCTTGTAACAACCATGCCACATACTCTTGTAAGGATGATCTTGGCACTACTCACTAACGGTCTCGGGAATCTTTTGGTTTGACTTGCGTTTATGTAGGTTTTCCATTTCTAATGCATTCAGAGCACAGCACAGGAAAGGAAAAAAGAAAAAAAGGCTTAAGAATCACTTGGATTTCTGCAAATCAGCCGAGTTGGAGGGAACATCCCGGATGGTGAGAAATGAACCATCAAAGAGGGAGCAGAAGCACAGCAGGACGGTTCGGAGCTGACAGCAGCCCAGCTCGCGCTGCCGAGGCCGTGCAAAGAGCTCACGCACAAAAGGAAGAACTTTAAATAAAGATGAAGCGGATGCGGTGACATTGTCGCACGGACAATCAATTCAGTCTCCACCTCAGAGGTTACCAGACGCGAGACCTCTACAGCGGCCTTTCCCAGCCCCTCCGTTTCTCACCAGCCGGTCTCTGCATACTCATACCAGGACTTTAACCCCTGAAGTTCTTCACTTCTCTGTTAACCCAGTGCTGACCTCTGTGTCTTGCTCCATAAACCCTTTTTGTCACATCCATGCCAGGGACAGTGCTTGATCCCCAGTTCTGCAACACTGCCCCTTGCAGTGAATTGTCCCCCTCCCACACTCAGCCAGCATTTCTATGTCAATAATTTCCCCATTTAGTTCCCTCCTCTTCCCTTTTTTTTTTCTCTTGGCTCTCTGCTTTGACATCTCAAAGGCATCTCCAACCATTTCCTTCGACTTGGACTCTACTTGGTGCTTTTGAAGCACTTTGAACTTGGAAGTGCTCAGCAAACCCCAGCACCTTCATCTTTTTGCTTCCTAATCCTTCTGTTCTCCTTTTATACCTCCGTACTAATAACTCCATTCCCTTTTTTTTTGAACAACGTATACCCTAAACGATTAGCCCTAGCAGTTATGTATGACCCTCTGAGATCCAGCCTCCTGTGCACAGTGCAAACAGCTCAGCTCTGGGCAGACCACTCAGATGGTTCCCTCCTTGGGGCTGAGGACGGGACCAGACAATCTCACATTTTAGCTCTTTCCCGTGTTATTCTGCTTTGAACGCCTATAAAATGCCATATGGGTGGATGCTATCATATGCATTTACTGGCTCTGAAAGCCGCCACACAAGGAAAATGCACAGCTGGTGCTTTCTTAGGGTAGGAGAAACACCAGCACACAGGCAACTTGTATCAGAGAACAGCACAAATTAATGTTGGGACTTCCCTGCCAAGCAGCTTTAACCACCATGGGACACATTTACTCCCTTCCTAATGCACAGTCTCCTCTGTCTGTCACCCGCTGGGCAAGACCGCCTCATGACCAAGAGCATAAAACTGCCATATGGATACAAAACCTATGAAACCATCAGTATAAAGTTACTCTGGATACCAGAGAGCGGCTTCACTGACCTGAAGTCCCAAGGATACAACTGACATCGACCCAATGAGAACATATTTTCAAGCCCTTAAGCCACTACTCACTTGGTTACAGCCTATTTTCTTTGAAGGAGAGCACGTCTGGTAGGGAGGAAAGGGCGGAGGAGAACCCTGTAGCCTCCAGAAGGTGATTTTATCAAAGGTGGTAACTGAATAGAGCTACAGCTTTTGCTGTCTCTTAAGGTTATAGAATTTAGAAAGATACCCAGGTGACATTATATGATTTAAAAGTTAATTAAACTGAGTGATACAGTATAACAGCCCCAGGTGTTCATTTCGAGCTAGCCTCTTTCTACAGCATTTAGACGGAAAGAATTGGGCTGGGGGGTGGGGGGGGGGGGGGGCGGAATCTAATAAAAAACCTTGTGCGTGTTGCATTAAGAAGTAATCACAGCATTAAATCATTGCGGTTCTGGTGCACTTCTCATGCCTCCAAATCTTGGCAATTCTCTCCGGCTCAGGCTTGTTTCCATCCTTGTCCCGTCCTCCTTCCCAGAGCTGGCAGCTTTTTCCTTTTAAGAACCTCGGGAGAGATCCGCACAACCCGGCAGCGTGTGCAGCGGCTCGGGGGCTGTGTCAACAGCTCCACCTTTGCTTGAGGGCACGTTAGATCCCTTCTGAGCACTAATGGACTGGCTGGACCAGCACCATCCCTTCCACAACGCTGCTGGCCTGGAAGGGAAACAGCCCCGAGTGCCGGGTACGCAGCGAATGCTGACAAACTCAGGAAAATCAAGAGAGGGGCTGGAATGTGGAGGAGACGTGAGCGGGGAGCAGAGAGATCCAGAGGAAAAGATCTTCCATAAAAAGGAAAGTCTGGCAGAGATGAGCTTTTCCCCTCGCACATCGCGTTTATGGAAAATGCGATGATAAGAAATGGTCCAGGCAAGACTCAAGTGCAAAAGTTTCTGTTGCTTTTTGGTAGGTCTCCCAGAACGGGATGTCTTCATAGGCACCAATATGTCCCCACGACCACACGGATGGCGAATCCTCTTTCACAGGACACTTGTCCCACGTGCCTGTTGATCATCTGAGCCCCGTCCAACCGCTGCGTCTCCTCCTTTCCAGAGGTTTACCATCTTTTCTTGTACGAGTTCCAAAGCCTTCCAAAACTTTGCATCTCCAGATCTCAAGGTTTGTGAATCCCTAGCCAAGCACCACCTCTGCTCAGGGTAAAACTACATGATGGAGCATTCGACCCAAAGTAGAGATGGAAGTCATAAGAGTCAGGGGTGGCACGATGGGGTAAAAAGAAAGAAAGGAGGTTTCATGATTATCAGTGCTCACCAAAGGCGCTGAGATATCTCAAAAGGCATCACATCCAGGAGAGCACCTCTGCATTCAAAGGAAAAGTCCATTTTTCCATAATTCGTCAGGTTAATGAATGACTCCCGCTTCTCCCTCCAGCCTCTCCTATTACCAATTCTCATGCAGCATGCCAGAGCCTCCTTTCACTATTAATACCACTCACTGTGAAATGTAATTACCAGCTCTATCACAAAGTGTCAGGCGCATTTATCCATTGTACACACTCGCCGACTCCAGATCACATCAGTCACTGGCTGCCTTGTTCTGACAATGTTGTCCAAAGGAAGAAGTGGCTGCACAGGCTCCTGGTTAACTTGGGCCGCTCAAGTTGAGCACAAAACTGCTCTGGGGGTCTGAAATGGGATCATTAAGCAAACACAAAAACAAGAAGCAAAGAGAGATACTTAATTTAATACAGGCTCATAATTTAAATCCAAAGGAAAGAATGGTGATAGGCAGAGTCAAGTGTTTGGCTGGAGAAGATGGATGAGTAAGCGCTCTGGAAAGCAATTCCAAATGATGGAGTGAAATGAATGGTTCCCTCCTCCAGGCTGACACAAGCAAAATCCTTCCTTTGCTTTATGCTTTAACTCTCGTCATTACTTTTTGATTAAAACTGATACAAAAAAAGCTCACTTACTGTCCCCCTTGCTTGTGGCTTTCTTCTTCTGCCTCCCTCTTTACAGCCCTTTGCAGCCACTTCTAGCAAGCGCATGGGATACTCAGAATTCACATTGTTCAATCCATTTGGTGAAGCTGCAACTCTCACAAAGGGCAGGGGCTCAGTCAGACATATCAGCTTTAGCTTTATTTAAAAATCCTATTAGCTGGAAGAGAAAATAATATACATTCTTACTGATATCCAACTGACTCTTCTAATAAGTGTTTCCAATTCCGTGGGGCTAGAGGCAGCTTTTCCTGTCCTGTCTGAATATCAAGTACGTGTTTTGAAGGCATTACCTTCATTACACTCAATATTCTTGCAGCTGTTTAAAAGCAGGCAGCCCATGCTTATAATGGGGAGCAGATAAAAGGCGAATTTTATTTACAGCTGAGTGTTACCACGGGGCTATGAACACCGAAATAAAACCAGAGCAATGCAACTCAAAATAAAACAAGAATAATCGGAATGCCTGAAAAGGAAAGAAGTGGAACCGAAGCAAGATTAGATATGTTAACTGCTCATCTGTCGCTGTGTCTCCGACTTTCAGACTCTGGTGCCCAAAGCCAGCTAACGATCTGCATGGCAGTGCCCAGCACCCCTCGGCCATGGCCAGGGAGAGGTGTCTTCTGACAAACAAAAGGGCTTTGGAGTTTTCTTCTTGAGGAAAAAGAATGAGAACAGGAAGGAGGAGAGCTTGCAAAAACTTCCAGGTTCTAAAAGACCTGAGGATTAAACTGCTGCAGATGAGAAAGGGAAGGAGGTAGGCGTCTTGCAATTAAAATGACGCGTAACTCTGTGACCTGGTGTTGCATGTGTGTCCCAGGTACACATCACAGCAACACCCCAAGCAGGTTTCTGTGCTCCTGAGAGTATCACAGCGCTTCCCGGAGCCTGGATGGGCCTGGTGTGCCTCTTCAATACCCACCAGACTCACCTGGTGGGGGAGAAGAGAAGGAAACATTTGACCTTCAAACCTTTCCCATGCTCTCACAATTTTGGTGTCGCTTTCAATAATGATCAATTTGTGGATCATCTTCTTCTGATCTCGCACAATAACGATGTTTCCTGCCTTGATTCAAGCCTTTGTAAGCGTGATGGTGGCAGATGGCAGGCTATTACACAGCATGGCCACACGGCAATGGAAGCAGGAAGGATTATTAACAAAAATAGCAACTCTTCAAAATCGACAAGGTGAGGGCCCATGGAAGAGCTCTGGTTGTATTTTTACACCGCAAATCAGTTATTTGAATGCATTATGAATGCTGTAAATATACCCGATGGATATAATGAAAATACATTATTAATTTTCACTCATTATTAATGAACTTATAAATTCACAAGTGATGGAGGCATGACGGTGTGAGGGAAAGGTCATGAATAAAAACTGGAGATGAATAATATATGCACAGTTAGCTCACAGGATACGATGCTCATATGACTGTAGTGCCTCATGTTTATTTAACTCGGCAGTGCATTGACTTTTTATTCTTTGCTAGATAATAGCAGAAAGAATTACAAGGACTATAATCTCTATTAATTCAACATAACAGATTACAACGGACAGCTGCTCCTTCTGCGGGGATGCTCCTGAATCCTAACTAGTGTGAAAAAGCCGAGATCCCCCTCTCTTCTCCATCACACTCTTCCTCCATGAGATGCTCTTGCTTTGCCTCATTCATCCTCACTGCTGGCACATGGAGAACATCAGATCCAGTAAAGGCCGGAGAGGACCCAGAGATAAACTCATGACCAGCCAGGGTGACTAACCTGAGATCAGTGGAGACATCCCAAACCTCTGGTGACATCTCGGAGTGACAAACGGAGGAAGTCGAGCCGTGTGCTGTGTGCGCATACAGACTATTTTGTTTTGGTTCCATCTGTTAGGACTAATTTGTTAATTATTAAATAGATAATTTATCATTGCTGCCTGCTTGATCGGCGTTTATTATCCACAGTCTGAAGCAAAGAGAGTGCTGTGTGAATAAAGACGGGATTAATTAATAACGAAAAGTTCAGGCAACTGCAAACTTGCAGCGGCTGCTTCTAGTCCCTGTCTATTCCTGAGCAAAACAGGCCAGGGGAGGGAAAAGCATCAGGAATGTAAGTCTTCGAACATCAAATTTTGTCCTTTCCTTACAAAGTAACCACTGCCGGATGACAGAAAGCAAACTCTATCTCTTACAACATTCACCTCAGTGCTTCCCAACCAATTTCTCCTTAGACTGGATCCAGCCACCCCGTGAATCACAAACGGTGAACAAGCGGCTCTCCAGGTCAGCGTCGCTGTGTTGTCACCGTGTCACTGTTCCCTGGCTGCTGCCACTCGGAGGGTCTATAAACCACAGTCAAAGCAAAGCAGCAGGTCCTGCACCTCGACCTTGGGCTGGGGACCCCAGCTCTGCCTTTTCTTTATCAGCTGTTGATCCACAGGTGCCACGCTCCTCTCCAGGTCCTTCTATACTGTAAGATTCATACTTCGGAGACATTTCTTCAGCACCTATTCCCTCCTCATTGCACTTGTCATGCCTTGAATGGAGCCTCAAGACCGACAGAATAATCAATATCCTCACCCTGCCTCACTTTATCGCTACACTGGAGAACTTGTGATCACTTTTCAACCTCCAACCCTGGCAGTTGGTGGTTTTATTCATTTACTTTGGTCAAGGAGGTGGTGGGAGAAGAAGAGGAAGGAGCTGAGGTAACAGTAGGAAGCAAGAAGTTATCAGGAACTTCCCGATGCAATAAACCTCCATCTCATCTGGTGAGGGTGAAAGAAACGCCACAGCTGCCATCCACCTTCGGTCATTACCAAAAGGTGTTCACAAAGGTTCAAACAATGACCTTCTAAGAAGAGTCTCAAGAGGGAAAAGAATAAATATCTTCCTAGCTATGCCAGGCAAAAGAAACGCCAACCTACCTAAACATACAGGAAAGATCCTGAAACACAGGACCAGAGGAGTCCTTCCCGTGCGTCAATTGATGCTGAGAGCTCGCAGGTAAGTGATAGCTTCCAAAAAGCCAAGTATCCAACTCAGCAGCTCTTCAGTCTTCTAAGGGGAAGCATCAAGGGAAATCAAAGCAAAGAGATGGCGATTTGATCAAAGACACTTTTAAGGTTAATGGACAGGCCACAAACAGCAATCACGTCAGCCTGAAAAGAAGATGCATCGTGTTTGGTTTGTGGTAGAAAAAGATGTTCCCCATAAAATTTATCAGCCCGATCCTTAGGGAAGTTCAGGTGATGCTTTGGTTAATCACTGCTCTGTTACGCCTCTGCGTAGCTGCATCTTCGCTCCCTCCACTGCTCATGATCAATTTAACAACTATTTTGTACAAACAAAAGTTTTCTTGCTAAATAAATTAATTACGACGGAGTAAACAAAAACTTTTAAAAAATGCATGTTTTGATGGGATTGCTTCTTTAATTGGCTGCTGTAACATTTGAAATTTGATTTAATTTTCAACTTGATTATCCTCACCGTGGGGTCGGGCTGCCAGAGACAAGCGAGCGCTGAGCCTGGGGCGTTCCTGCATTCCTCCAGCCCCCTGCTCTCTTTTATTCTTATTTAAGAAAGGAAGATCCAATTCAGGCCAACGGCTGACACACGTTTCCTAGCGCTCCATTAGTAATTTTAAAATGAGATGATGCTCTGGAGCCCTGAGTATTAAGCCCGGCTCTGACAACTTCTTTCCTTAATTGCCGGAGTGACATCTCCACGCCACCCCAACTGTCCTTCCCTGTAAAACGAGCGACGATAACTAGAAGGCAGTAAGGTATGCCAGTGGGTGGATTAATTATGTTTGGGAATTGCTTGAAAGACGAATGCTATGAGCGGGGACAAACAAAGCCATTGCATTTTCAGTCCTGTGACAGTACACACGCGGTATGACGAGCCTGATGAGATGACAACATCTCCAGCCGCCTCTGATGTAAGGTGGGTTTGCAGCCCGAAACCTACTGAAGCACAGGAAAGGCATTTTCTTTGCAGCAGAATTAGCAAGTTGTCAGTAAAGATTTCTCTTTCCTACTTCAAAAGAGTCCTTTGCACTCTTCTCCGTCTTCCCAGCACCAGTTTTGCACTATCAGGTGCTCTGCTCATCAGCAGCATCCCTGATTTCTCATAGGTTCACAAATTGCAGAGCTCAAAAGAACCATAAGAATCAGCCAATCTAAAGTGATGAAAAGCACAAGCTGGTGAATTAAGCAAAGCAGTTTCTGCATCAGGCTCATAATTGCCAGCTGACTTAGAACATTTCTTGTACAAGAATATCCCATCTTCATTTAGACACTTCAAAGTGATAGTGAATCCCCCATGTACTGAGATAAATAGTTCCAATGGCTAATTACCCCTGTTTTAACAAAAGAATTTCCTTATTTCTAATCTTTCCTGGTTTCCACTTTCACTATTTGATCTTGTTACGCTTTTGTCCGACAGATTAAAGAGCTCTTTGCCAGCCAAAATCTCCTTCCCATACAGGAACCCAGGCTATGATCAAGCTACTTATTAACCTACTCTTTGTTAAATTAATTAGACAGAAATTCTCCAGCCTCTCACTGGTTCTAGACCTTGAGGTGAGGCAGGAGAAACAGAGATTGCCCAGCAAGAATTTCCCCTTTTTTTCAGAAAAAAATGGGTTAAAATAATGATGTGATAAAATAGAGATGCATGTGCTTTATGTGGTCCACCACATCTTTACATTCCCCTTTCTGCCTCCTCCTGTCCTGGCACAGGTTCATGTAGGAGGTGGTGCTGGAAGTTGGCTTCAAGCTGAATCTGTACATCTCCTCTGAGATCACCGACCCAATGGAGACAGAAAGCGAGGGAGGCAAAGGCTGACACGCCAGGAGATTCTGCTCGCAGACCTACAAAGAGGCACAATTCTTCTTGTCAAGAGGCTGCTTTTTAAGTCAGTGCTTGTCTTGTTCTCCGAAGGCTTTGCCAGCTGTTCTCTCCTCCCAAGGCGGCTCTGCTCTCTCCTGCCTGGTTGGCAAATGACCTACACAGTCATCTCTTCCCCTAACACTGATGGGAGCTCTTGGATCACTTCTCCCCTCTACTCCCACTTCTCTCTCACGTGTGCCTGTTCTTCACTCTCCTCTTTGCCAAATCGCCTTAAGGAGCGATTTCTCCCCTCCCTTCTTTTTGTTGCTTCACATCTTCTCTGTGGGAGGACTCAGAGGGCTGGTGCTCTGTGCATGCCAGGAGACACCTCCTCTCAAACCCTGCTCTGGACAAGAGCTGGTTTTCTGCTCTGTCCACAAAGCCTTTTTGGTTCCTAGCACTTCGAGGTTACATGAACACACCTCCTGAGTGAAACACTCGCAGCCTCAGCCCCAGCAAGTCCTCTTCTCCTTTCCAGCCCTTTGCATCACTCCTGTCCCACTGCTCCGCCTGCCACGCTTCGGGCTGGTTTAGATGTGAATCGATGTGTCCTCCAAGCATCGCTGTAAGCCCAAACACGAAGCAGCACAACTCCAGGGCAAACCTGCTTTGCTACCAGTGGGATCTCCAAGCAGTATCATCTGTCTGTGAGTCACTTGCTGGGAAAGGAATGTGGGAACAGCTGTGCTGTCGCCTCGAGACTCATTCCTCCCATACCCGCACTGCTTCACAGTCACAGAAATGCTTCTTCTCAATAAGTATCTCATTCTGACTTGTGCTAACCACCAGTTGACTTCATCCATCATTGATCATCTCCTCTCTGTGAGCTGGAGTGCTGCTGCAGGTGCATTTTGGTTTGTTTTGCACTGAGTGGTTTCATCACGCTGGTGCTGGTACCAAACGGCGGTTCAGCTGCGAGCGGGTGCGATGCCGCGGCAGAGATGTGGCGGGAGGAACGGCGAGTGTCGCAGGAGGTACTGGAGAGGGAAGCAGCGAGAGAAACCCGCCAACCAGCAAATGTAAAACTGGAACTACAAACCGAGAGGTGCGAGATCATTTAACAGCATCATGCCCCTGATGAATGAGTTCTGGGTGGAGAGATGGAGGATCTATCTTACCACACTGAAGGAGAAAACAGCTGGGAGATGGCAACCAGGCCGAGGGGGCTGGGAAGAGCTCACACTGTTCCCTTGTCACCATGATCTGTTTTCTGGGAATGAGGCAAACGTGGGAGAAAAGGCCGAGGTCACCTTGGTAAATGAAGAGAAGAGCGGGGAAAAAACTTGCCAGCAGGCATCACAAGATGAGTTTAGAAAACAAAAACCCTGCCATTTGTTTCTTTTCTCTACTGTCTTTTGGTACCTTCTCCCCCAAACACCAACTCAACACTGCGCATCAGCAGCACTTGGGAATGGTGGGGCAGGATCCAAAGGCTGCTCTCGGCAGCTTTCTCCCCAGTAATTACCTCCAGAGCTTTCCCTCCCGTTAGCAGCAACAACCCTAACGCTCAGCACACACGCTGCTTCCTCCTGGTCTACTCAAGTAGTTTAATTAGATATTAATTTAGTGCTGATAGAAGGAACTAATGGCAAGCAGCAAGAGTGGAACCAGCTATCCCCAGAAGAAGCGTGGTGAGGCAGGAGAGCTGGGCCCAGCTGCCCCATGAGGGGTGACATGTCCCGGTGTCCCATGAGCAGGGCAGGCTCAGGTCCCTTCCTCTTCAGGTAACTCAGGTTAGCACGATGGATCCGAGGCCACCAGCAGCAGGACACAAGGCTGTGGCGCTTTCTGTTTTGTTCACATATCTGCTGTTTAACAGGAGGTAGATAAAAGGCAAAAACCCTTCCCAGAGAGAAAAACTACTGCTCAGTGTCAATGACCTTCTGTCACTTCTGGCCAGGAACCAGACCTGGCTTGGGGACCTTGGGGTGAAAAGGTTTTGTCTCTATTGACTTGTCTTCTGGCACTGCTAGCACTGGCAAAAGACTATTGTTCCCATCAGTTTGGATTAGGATTCGTTGGTACAGGGGTTGAAATTCAACAAAACAAGCTTCTCCATCATCACCTCCCAGTGCTCGTGTCTTGATGCTCTGATAATTTCACAAAGACAACCTGGGAAAAAACGCGAAGCCCAGCCCCAGTGAGACAAGACTGGCAGATAGACAGGACTGTGCAGCCATGGCTGGGAACCGGCTGCCGTGTCCCCAGGTCACCGCTCACAGCAGAGGCTGCGGGACACTGACTGTCCCAGGTGCAGAACGAACACGAAGTCCACGCCGGTGGCGCAGCCAAGTCTCTGCAAACAGAGCCTGGAGAGTCGCAGTAAATGCAGGAGGCTGTTAAAAGAGTCAGCGCATCTCCCACAGAGGCCTTTAGGCAACAGCAGCACCGGGAGAAGAAAGAAATCAGCTCCTAAGAGTTGGTTCGGACCAGCTGTGAGAGTGCTCTGGACATAAATTTTGTTATATTAATGAGTCACAGCGGTCACATAACCCGCCGTTCCATCATTTCGTCCTTTCTAACAGCCCCTCTCGGAGTTCTAATCTCAGCGAAATGCTGGAGGAGCCTCTCAAACGGCCGTGTTTTACTGCTGTCAGTCTATCACCCATTCCTCACGCCAAACAGCCACAGGGGAATAATCTCTTACTTCAGAGATCAAAGTCCTGTGTTAATGAGTGGGAGCTGCCACTCACCCTGAGCACAGACCGCGGGGAAACCTGCTGCCTTTCCCCAGCCAAAAGCCTCATCTCTTATAGCAGCAGCGTTAATCCAGCCAATGGCTTTCCAGTACAGTCAGTATTTATTATTTATTTAGCGCCCAAAACACAACAGGTGTCTGTGGAGACCCTTCCTTGAAAAGCCTTCAGGCTGATAACAGAAAAAAAAACCCAAAGAAACCCTAAAAAGAGATGAAGGGTGCTGAATGGACAAGCAGGATGGGTTTGCAGAGATAAAGCAGCTGGTTGTTCCGCACTACTCATGCTCATGAAGCTATTTCATACACATGCAGTGAGATGGTGCCTTTACTTGGATGTAAAATGGGAGGCAGAAGGGAAAAGAAGGGGAAGGGGCTCCGAAATGAAGAAATCAGTGGAGAGATGGGAAGGACCAGGCGCCTGCAGCCTCTTCCGAGCTCTCCTTGAGGCACTCGGCCGTGCTAACAACACCCAGCTTTCTTCTGGCTCCCCATGCAAAGCCAGAACCTGCCCATCCTGCCGCTGCCTGCCGCACTTCTCACTGATATTAACACTTGGCAGTTCTCACCCAGGAGATAGCTGTGCTATCTCAGGTCTTTCCCATATCCTAAAGACAAAAGAAGGAGGAAAAACAGGTAGAGAACTATTGAACCAGCACAGCCTTCCCAGGGGACAAACTACACTTCTGGCCTCCACAGAAACAAGGACTTGGTTTGAAGCTTTCAAACATTTTTAAAACTTACATTCTGAAAAGTGCTTCGGAAGAAACTCAAGAGCATCTTTATTTCACATGAGGCAGCAGTTTTCTATCTATAGCTCGACAGACAATATAGAAAGATTTAAGATGAGGAAGGCAAGACAAGCAAGCCTGTCCTCACTGTACGTTTACATCCACCAAGCAGCATTCATATCTCCACCAGGAAACATCTAGATATCTATGACCTGAAAACAACTTCCATGGGTTATATGACAAGATTCCCAGGCTCGGGGAAAAGGCACAAAGAGAAGGGGGGTGGTGTCCTTGGGCCGCCCGCACAGGGTCTGCGCCCCAGCGGCGCTCAGCAGGGCTTCGTTACCGAGAAAATCAACATTTATGACTGTCTCTTAGGCAACTCTATCATCGCTACCAGTCAGCTGAACACTTCCAGCGCTTATACGGATAGTTTAGGTAAATGCAATCTCTGTATGTGCTAAAAAGAAAAGGACCTGAATTTAGAAAGCCAGATTGGGCATTACCGGCAGCCAGAAGCACTCGTCTGGAAGCTGCAAGATTAAATAACTCAAAAAATTGGGCTTCTATAGCAGAGATGGACAATATTTCTATTTTAGGTTTATTGTTAGATGACAGGCCATACGCAATCTGCCCTGTTTTAGCCTGTGGTCTAGGGGTGTCTGTTAAAAACTACTTTAGAAAATACTTTGCACACTGAAGGCTTTGGTGACCACCGGCTGAGAGGCCACCCAGCCTGGAAGGCTTATGAGCAAGAGGACATGTCATTAGGATGTGGACTGGCACGTTAGCAAAGGCCGGGAAAAAGAGGCAGGTAAACCTCAAAGTTTTTGACTTTTCTAACAATGACATGGGGGTTTTTTTGCCAAGGAAATCTCTTTGCAATGTTGTCCCCCCATATATCACTTCCCAGCAAGATTCCCATGAGAGCTGCGTCTTCCAGAGGGAAACAGGCTGCATTTGACAGCAGGGGAACCTGCTCCAGGCAGCCCCGCCGCAGCCAGGGGCCGCTCTGGGTCTGTGCCAGCAGACCGACTCTCTGCAAAGCACAAATCCAGTGCAAAAAGGTGGCTCTACATGAACTGGAGTGTGAGCTCATCCAGAGAAGGTGTTATTTCTGCTGGGATGAGGCAATGTGCATGGAAAGCCATCTGCTGGGCACGAGCAACACACCTGGACGGTCCCTCCTGTCTGCCACTGGTCTCGTCTCCCTGCTGGACTGGTTTCAGACAACTGCCTCGCATTGGCTGCCACCCCACAGCACCACAAAACCCCATCGTTTATAGTTCCTTTATGCATTCCCTGCCCAACGATGCTCATCCATTCGTCCAGGTGGCCAAATGTCCACTGATCACGCTGTCCCCCACCCTGCCTCTCCACGGCCACCCAGAGCAGCACGTCCTGACTCAGGGGACAAGCCCAGGATCAGCGATGTAAAGACCACGCTGTCACTTTTACCCCTCTGCCTCTCAGCTCATAGATGGAAAGAGGCAGGGAAGGAAGAACAACGTCACTGAAAAGAAAGGCATTGCTTGCAGAAATTGCATTGCTTCTGCTCCAAACATCAAAGACGACAGCCCGCAGCACTCCCCTGGGGACCTGTTCCAAATCCATATGCACAGATCTGGACATTTCCTGGATAAAAGCTTCCCTGCCTGCGTTCATTTCAACTCTAATCGGACCCCTGCTTAGGAGAGAGGCTGAGCTAACAGAGGGGGAGGGTGGAGGGTGCGGGGCTTGATGGATTTGGGAAGAGCGGGGGGATTGCTGGTCCTGCTGGTGTGTGCTCCGTCACCCTCCCTGCTCTGCTCCCATGGGACAGCTGGAGCCTGCACGGGAAGGGTCCTCTCCAGCACGAGCGAAGGGAGGATGTGCCTGCACACGTACATCTCAACCTGCGGAAGACAGAGTAACAAACACTAGCGGTAGCACTTAATGCGCGATACCATAACGCCAGACAAACCCGAGTATTTGGCTTTCTTGCTCCAAGAGAGTAGTGTGACCTTTCCTGTGTTCCTGGAGATATTTAGCACTGCACAGTTTGGATAAAGAGAGTTTGTAGAAAGGGAAAAACAAGAACAAAACCAGAATCCCAGTGGTCTATGCTGACAAAAGCACACACATGAGGCAGAGGAGCAGCAGATGGATTTCATGCCTTGATGCAAAGGCGGCATCTAAATAACATACAGCACCACATTGTCCTCCTGGCTCCATTATGTCGCTCACTGAAAGAAATCCATATGGTTAACCTGGCAGGGAGAACGTGCCCATGTGATTTCCACTGAGCTAATGGGAGCCAATAACGTTACCTGTATCTTAGAGGACAGTGTTCCCACCCATCCCAATATTTGTCTAATAAAAGGTCAGCCCATTATATGGCATCTATTTGCAAAATTAAGAGCCTCTCTCCAGCAGCTAAATGCTTGCTTTAGATTTGGAATTACTGTAATTAAAGTTACATTGTGCTCGGATTGGTGCCAATCACTGCGGAGCTGCAGGCACGACCCGCCGTTCCCAGCGCCATGCGCCTGGGCGTCCCACTCCATTAGCTCCAGGGAATTAGCTGTCATTAACCAAGAGATGCACACTCCTTCGTGTTGTCAAACCGCAATCAAGCGGGTCACAGGTGAAGAATAAATACTTTCAGAACAAGCCCAATTACACCATTTACATTTCATTACAGAACCTGTTTAATCCACTGATGGGCTCCCAAGTTCTTCTGCCTAATAAACAGCATTTCAGAGGAATTAATAGGCCCTGCAAAACATGCTAATTACACTCTTTTGCATTGCATTTGCAATATTGATTTTAAAGTTGCCACTTCCCCCTCCACCCTCCTTCCCCAGCCCCAAAGCCTCAACTTTCAGCAAAGTACACTCAAACCAACCTAATTACTGGTGAGTTTAGAAGCTAATGCATCTCTCTTGTCAAAGCTCAGTTCCAGCGAAGGCCAACACACAGGGAGGGATTTTCACATCCATAACTTGTGCAAGTTCCTCCAGACGACCACTGGAAACAGCTGCTGAATAGCAATTACAGGAAGAGAGCAGGCATCAGCGGAGACTTTGCCATAGCAACAAGCCTGGCTGGACCCGCTCCCCAAAGACGCCTCCTCCTCCCAAAGACCACAGCGGCGGAACGGGTACGATGACAACACAACCGCCGCAGTCTCATTTTGATTTGAAACCAAAGCTATTTGATGCTCTCCTGGGCACTGAACTGTTTAAAAAACAAAAGGAAAGTTTATTTTCAAATTGCGGGACCGCTTGGAAGACAGGAACAAGTCAGACGTGCTTGTGAAACGCCATCGGGCTGTTTATTCATCCTGGCTATTTTGCCCAGCTCCTGCCACCAGATTTCTCTGTTATTTTCTTCTACATGCTCACTCTGCCCTCTCCTCCACTTCTCTGAAAACCATTTTCTTTATCCAGTGGGTTTCCTTTCTACCCTCTGATTTTCTGCATTGGCTTGGTGGCTGCCACTTACCATTGTGGTTTTATCCAAAGTTTATTGACAGCTAAAAACACCCGGAGGAGGAGATGGAAAGAGGGTAAGCAGTGCTTGTGGTGTTCTCCCACGGCACCTGCGGATTGTTTAAACAGAGCCAGCAAAAAAGGACAACAATGTGCCATGTTTAATTCCTTTGCTAACAACAGAGCAGGAAAGCAAAGCCAAAGGAAGCCACGCTGGGGCTGTCACAAGATGGTGAGATACAGAGCAGCCTTGAGCTGAAGTGACAAGTAGGAAAGGAGACACGGTCATGTCTGGGGGGACCCTGCAAACAAAGAGGAGACAGCAGAAAGGAGCTTGCAGAAAACAGAGGTTGTCCCAGACAGTTGTTCTGTGAAATGGGACCTAGACTCAAGAAATGCAATAGAAAGGGGTGAGATCCGCTCCTGTCCCTCAGAAATTTCCCCAGCAGACAGCCCAGGTTTCTGAGGGAATGGATATGGAAGCAGTTAATGCAAAAAATGGACATAAGGATCATAAGTTTAACGAAGATGATGCATACTGCTCAGCTGTATTGTCTCTTTGCTAGGAATATGGGCAGATGAAAGAGAGCACGTCCACAGCTGCACCAAAGAGCAGCACAAGTACAACCCATGGCCAAGGATTTCACCTCCTCTGTATCTGCTTTATGTGAATGCTCATCCAGAAGCAAGTTATTGCACCAGTCAAACCCGTCTGTGTTAGCTCCATCACCCATGCAACCCTCTTTCTGAAGTCAAGCCCAGGTGCTCCTCAGTGCCCCAGGTAATCAATCCCCTGCCCTCGGTGGCCTCCCAGCGTCTGGGCCTCAGAAACGCTCTCTGCACAACATGAGAAGCCTCCATCCCCGCATGTCCACACTTCCCTCGGCACCTTTAACAAGAACATCTGGCACGCGGGAGGCAGCTGTGCCAGCAACCCCTGCAATAAGCATCCAAGACATGTAGGGAGGTCGGCTGGCAACTTGTACCATTTTATAACGTAATTATCATGTGTATGGGATTTCTTTTGCCCCTCGGAGATTCTGGAGGGATTTACAAACTTAAAATGCTACAAATAATACTGTGGCATCTCTTTCCCTTCATAAGCACCAAACTGGATTAGTTAGTTATTGTCTGGAAAACACTTTGAAGTATCACTTATGCTGTTAATCATGCAGCCCTTCTGTAACACCACCTACCAATGCTATAGCACAGGCTGGAAAGGAGATATAAATACCAACCACATTTTGTTAAACTTGTGGGGGTGGGGAGCTTTCAATAGGTACAATGCAATTACATTAATATTTGTCAAGAATTACCCTTACTCTTCTAAAAATGCCGCAAGAAATCAAAAGCTACAAGCAGTTCTATGTCTCTTTCTCAGGGCAGAGCCTGAGGCAATGCAACATCTCCTGACAGCATATTATGCCCATGGCTGCCTCAAACAAGGGTGCTTTTCAATGCAAAATCTACTGAGAAACCTTGACGTCAGGTTTTCCAATGCAGGGCTACCCAAGCCCAGCCCTGTATAGTTTGCAATAGCGGAAAAGATCAGAGTAGAAGAAGAGTTTGCAGCAGAAGCGCTAAGAGCATCTTTTAAATTAAAGGGATAGAAAAGCAAATTGAGAAAAAGGTAGAGCCAACTATTTGAACCTCAGCCCTTCTTAATCATCTATAGAAAGCAACAGCTCACTGTTGCCATCTCATTGCACAGGTAAGATTAAAGACAGGCAGGAGATTTTTACCCCGTAGTTACAATGATTAATGTTTCTAAACAGACATACAGTTTGAAAGCACTATTACAGCAAAAAGAAAAGTTGTTGCTTCAAATTCTCAACCCACTATTTTCCCTGGGCATTGAGCCAACGACTGAAGAATGAGGAAAGCTGCTATTTAAAGAGTTATCTTGAATTGCAAGGTTTGGTAATGAACACGACTTACAGCCTCCTTTGCTAAAATCAGGGGCAAATGGAAAAGGCAGGGATGAGTGCTCTGCTGAGCGCTCTGTCCTCAGTCAAACGGGGAGGAGGAAGACTGGTGATGTGCTTCTCAACACGGTCTCTCCATCCCAGTTTCCCTGGTGGAACAAGAACAAACTTCACTCCTTCATTGCCAGCGAAGAACTGGGAGCTGCTCTGCACCAGTTACCCTTCCTGTCTGCTGCTGTCAAGGAAGATGCAAGAAGATTGTTCCACCAAATTCAAAGAGCCAGACACAGCAGCTTTCACTTTTGATACAAGCTACGAGGCTATATAAAGCTACCAGCCTCATAACTGTGACTTAACACATATTCTACAGGGGATCATGCTGGGAAAAGAAAAGGCGTGGGCTTCCATGAAGCAAATGCTCCTTCCTCATTAGTTGCTGCAAGGGTTCTGAAAACAACTCCTGCCAGAGCTGGGATGCTACACGGGTGCCTGCTCCTTGATAGGAGAACAGAGAAACAAGTTGGAAGAAGTTCCTGCCAAACCGGCTTGCGGTCATGGTGGGTTGCTCTCAGTTGCTATCATACCTCATCATGCCCCAATATAATTGAAATAGTTCACTGCGAGAAAGAAAAGGAGAATAGAGGCCATAGGTTTTGTTTCCCTGCTTAGTCTCAGGGCCACCCATGTTGTGATTTGTTGCTGTAAACCCTCTCAAAAATAAGTCCAGTGTGACCTCCTGCACCCAGGGCTTCCTGCTATGATAAACTCGGCACAGCAGCATGCTGTGTCCTGCCCATGAGGCAGACAGACAACAGACTGTGGTCTAATTAGACAAGACGTGCTTCCCACATTCTCCATAAAGCTGCCTCAGCCTACAACTAAGGACAAATAAATAACTGCCAGGGCTAATAAGCCCAGAATCATAGAGGAGGGGAAAAAACCCAAGAAATTAGATCTACTCAGATCTCGTTTATGTGATCACAGAGAATGGGTGGTAACAACTGTGAAGACAAACCAAGCCAGCCACGGTCGAGGCAGCTCTCCAGCAGGCCCGGGCACGCTCCACCCCAACAGACTGTGCCAACCCCTGGGCATTCTGCTGCATTTTCAAACTAATCAGAGGCATAACCTGCCACAGGTGATTAATTGGAGTGTTTGAGCAGCACGAGGAGACCTTCTCCATTTTGACGTGCCAGACCACAATAAGAGGACACAAGGAGACGCTCCCAGTGTGGGGAGCTGCAGAGAACAGCCAAGCGGTGCTGGAGAGGGTAAGGCTGGCACACGTCGCCAGGGCTGCCCGTGTCAGAGGTGTTCATGATGTTCTGGAGTAAAAGGTGTCACAGGGATGACATCCAGAAGCACTGTGTGCATTACCCACACGGATTGCAGCCAGTTAGTACAAAAATCCTGAATCTAGAGCCCTCCAATTTTGCATCCCCTCTCCACATACCCTATAGGGAGGGAAACACCAGCTCCAGGCACTCTTAGAGCTTCCCCAAGAGCCGTTTGTGTCACTCGTTCCCTACACTGTTCAATTTTACCAAGCAAGTTCCTCAACCTGTCGCTGTGGTTGAGTAAAACATAAAAAACTAGCTCAGGAAGGGAAGATTAGGCGCGAGTGACAGGTTCCAGCAGAAAGCTGGAGTTACCCAAATGGCTTCAGTTTAGCTCCTCCATTCCTTCCTCAACCACCAAACAACCACTCAAGCATCTGTTCAGCATTTTCATTAACCCATTTCATGGAGGGTGAAGCAGCACCAGCTCCCACCTATCAGCAGTACCAGGTGCCAAATCTCTCTCCTTGGGTGCAACCACACGCTTGACAGAAACACTGGTATTTCCAGCACTCTCTTTTACTCAGTGAGGGGAAATCAGAGTTTGGACTTGAGACCAGAAGGCTGCTCAGAGCTTTTCCGACAAGAACAGTGACAGCAGGAGCCACCATATGGGACGAGACATGAAGCAACTTTGCCTTGGCCTTGCTGATTGAACAGGACTAATCAGGCTGAACTTGGAGCCCATCTGCTGACCACTCCGATCTCAGGCTACGTAACCAAGGAACTTTACCCATGAGCTGGCAGGACCACGAGCACATACAGTGGGGAGGGAGCAAAATCTACACACTCACCCACCGCTTGGTTCCTCCAACGCTGCTCTGAAGGAATCTGCTTCAGCTCTGTCCTGGAGAGATCCGTCTCTGGGAACACCGAGGCAACACCATGTGTTCTGCTACCTCACTTATCAGCTTGGAATATGCAGCACGTGAATCAGAAATGTACTTACTTATTCTAAAAGAAACATCTCCACATTGAAGAGACTTCAAAAATCTCAGTCCTCACAAGGTGCTGCTCAGCTCGCGGGACCACTGGGCATCTGCAGTGTTTGAAAGAAGCAGCAACCTCATTGCAAGGGCAAAGAGCCACCTCGCCCCAGCAGTGCAGGTGACTTCAATGTGCATCAGCTGCTCCTGCTTTTGAGAAAGGCGGCCAGGAGCAGCTGGTCCCAGAGCCATTCAGGTGGTGCGTCACTGCACCAGAGGCAGTTCTGGGGAGCTACAGGGATGTGATCGCAAGAAACACCATCTCTGTTAACATGCACTTCCCCGCGCCCAAAAGGCAGGCTCAGCACCACACCAGGGGCTCTAAACCCTTCAGCTTTTGTCCTCTCCAACTTGTGGGTGCATTAAAGCATGAGCCAGAAGCCTGGAGGCTGAGAAGGTAGAGATCCCCCATGGAGAGCGTGTGAGGTGCACAAGATAGATCAGAGCAACAGCTCTGATCCAGACTTTGGGTAACAGCAGCTTGGTCCCCATGACATCTTTGCATCCTTGCCCTGTGCTGAGATGGCTGGTTAGGGTGCTTGTCTGTGCCAGATACGCTGATTGCTTTCTGCAAACAGCCTGCCTGCAGAGAACTGGACTAAGCCCAGACTCATTTCATGTGGATCACTGATCAAGAGGGCAGCATGTAACAACTTCTTGTCTCTATCTGCAGAGGCTGGATCCAAACCACTGGTCTATAGCACCACTGAAACTCCTCGGTTTCACCCCATCTCCTCAGCTGAAGGGCATCTCCTTCCCACCAACAGCCCCTGGTGACTGTGTCACCAGCAGAGATATTTTTCTGCAATGCCTAAAAGAAGATTCCCCTTTCATAGGCTCAATTATACAGGAAAATCTCAGTACGTGCCCATGTGAGTCAGCTATTGCCCTGAATCCCAGCCCTCTTGTCTGCAAGAGCTGGTTGGGAAAGGCAAAACCAGAAAGACAAAAAGGGTTGTGTCTTAAATAAAAACATTTCTAAAACCATTTAGCTTTGTAAGGCAATAACAAGTAGAACAATATGCAGCTTCAAGGCTACACAGCCAGGTCAGAAAACCCTCCAGAGAGGAAGAATTAGGCCACAAAACTCTGATATTAGCCACTAGAATCTGCCTGCATTATGCAAAATTTATGGGTAAGGCGGACCTGTCTCGTTACTCCCCTTCACACAGGTGTTTGCCTGCTCGTGGGCTGGGGGAAGCAGCTCTGAACGCTCCAAGAGAACGATGAGATGTGACCAGGACACAGAGCCTGCGGGCGATGCCTCCACCGTCCCAGAGGCTGCTGGTCCGGAGAGCATCCCTGCGCTCATTTCTGCTGAATCTGGGAATCTGGAGGACAGCGACCCACGTTCTGCTCTCTCGTGGATCCACTGATGCCTGTGGTATGAGTGGCTTCTTCTTGGGTCATTTATCTCTGCCTGTAAAACGTGCTACAACTCCAGCGTGGTGAGAGATGGCTTCGGCAGACAATTTTATGGAGGAAAACTCTTTGAGAATATTCATCGCTACCCTCCTCAAGGGAAATGATTTCAATATTAAGAGCAACAGCATTGATGAAGAAAACATGCAAAAACCCGGAAAATGCATCACTTTACCAACAGAAGCAAGGTCATCCAAACCCAGAGATAACTACATTCAATATTAATATCTCCCTTTCTCCAAGCAGGGTTTCATCCTCTTGGTAATGATCCATTCCCTAGAGAAATGTCTTCCAGTAACTTTGAGGTGAACTAATTAAGTTTGCACAGCTAATAAGTGCCATCTGCCTGCCACAACGCTGCTGGAGACTCACGGAACACGAGAGGATGGGCTGTCTCGTCTCTCACCACCCTCTCCTGCATCCTCCTGGGTTCCACAAGCCCCAGCCTGACCAGGCATCCAGCAAAGCAAACAACGCACCAGGGCACAACTGAGAACACACAGGTACCTTCCCTTCTGCCACATGCAACTATCTCAGTCGAGCCCCAGTTTACCCTCATTTCCAAGAACACCATTTGTTTTCTGCCGTTCCAGCCCTAAGCTTTTGTGTACTGTGTTTTAATGAGGTCCGTTCCACTGACATCAAGAGCACATCAACCACATGGCTCATTTTATTTCTACTTGGAGGATTCAAGATCGGCTTCTCAACGAGTTTGAGAAGATCTATTAAGAGTCCAGCCCCGACTGGTAAACAACGGGCTGGCACCAGCAATTCAGTCAGCAAAGGCATTTAAGGACAGCATGTACAATATTGGAAAATCAAATAGCTTAGAAAAGATTCCTCCTTGCTTATTTGCCAGAGAATGACGGAAGAGCCGATGCCAAGCACAGCCAATCTGTCCTGGGGTGTTAAGAGACAGTCCTTATGCTGAGGAATCCCTTTTTGCCTTCTCATCTGCCCAAACACATTCCACCCATGGGTCCTCACCTGGGCCTGGGGGAACATCTGCAGAGGCTCCTTCTCCAGCAGTCCAGAGGCAGCCAAATCCCCCATGCTGCACAATCAGGTAAGCTGGTGTCTTGTTTTTGTCTCTCATTATAAAATGGCTTGAATTTTGCACTTCTCTCTCACTGGAGGCAAGGGTATGTTGTTGAGGTGTCTTCCCCTTGTATATGTTTGCTATTGAAAACCATTTGCAGCGTAAAACTTCTCTAAGGAAGGGGAAGAGGCTGATGCTCTGCTGTATTTGACAGCGTTTCTTGTGTCATCCAGGGTTTTCCCTACTATTTTTGTAGGGCTTTTTAAGAAAGATCAGATACTATTCTGCACGCAGAAATATAAAGATAAAAAACAAGAAAGGCAAGCGGGGGGATGTGACTGGATGATCTTTTGAGGTCCCTTCCAGTCCCTAACATTCTGTGACTCTGTGAAGCTAAACTTGGACAGTTAAGCCTAAGTTTGGGAGATCTAGGCTCAGCTCCTCGCTGTGCCAGACTCCCTGCGTGACTCTCCTGCCCATCTTAACAAGGGATTAACAACCCTGACCGACAAGGGTACGGCCACGCACTAACAGAGCCCAGTAAAACCTTCAGCTGCCCCAGCTGCCTTCCAGAGCATCATCTATTCTCACCCTGCCCCATCCCCTCCCTCCCCGGGAACTTCCATATAATAACTGAAAAATGTGACAAGCCTAACTTTAATCATGTTCTAACCTGGGTTGGTATCATTAATCTCGCAGCCACTGATGGGTAATTTAATTAGGGTACATTTGTAATGAATTACAATCATCATTTAGCGCTATTGTTCCTAACACGAGCAGAGGGGAGTCAGAAAACTGGCATAGTTGATCTTCTTAATTACACTTGAGCGCTACGCAAGCCGAGCCCAGGCTTTCACTGCTGGTTTTATAGATAAAGGAACAACAGGACCCCCATGATGAACCCAGCAAACACCTCCAAGTGTGCTCCCCGCCAGCAACCAGCGACTACCGAGTCTGCAAAGCAGGACCTTTGGTGGAGGAGGCGTTCAACTCTAAGAAAACAGCTCGGAGCTGAAGCAGAGAGAGAAATACAAAGTCAGGATAGAAACCGTGCTGCTTAGTTCTCTATCTCAGCACCTGTGACAGATATAAGCTACAGCCAGACACCCAACATGAGTAAACGGGCATTTTGTAAGTCCAGAAGTACCCCAGCTAAAAGGCTGCATTTACTAACACACGCTCACTTGATGATGGTTGTATAGTCATGACAAAGCTATAGGCGCATGAAAACGTGCAGTCACAAATGACATTCTAATAGAAGAAGAATGATTTGCCCCAGAGCTTTAAATCCATCTCTACAAGACAGTATCAGAAGTTTCCAGCCAAAACTGTTAGTCTCTGGTCAGCTTTGCTGTTCAGGATGAGCAGCAGCGAGTGCAGGCATTTATTTCAGACGTGACTCCAGTCTGCAAAACTGGAGCCATCTGTTGATGTGGCCGAGAGCCACCCCATCTCCTCAGCACCTCTGTGCAGGACACTGACCCCATGGATGCTACTCCGTGGTGTCCCATGTCTGGTGGCCAGGCCAACCTGCTTTTGAACCAAACCTCTCCCAGGAGCTGCTCAGCTCTTGTTGGCCTCGGGAAGGTATTTTATATGAAGCGTAACAGCTCTTATGCACAGAACAGAAGGAAAGCAAGCCCCACATCTCTCCTCCAGGACCCCTCTCTGATGGTTTTGGACATCAGTTTCCTCTCTGAAGAACATCTGGGCTTCCAGACCTCAGTGTAAGAAGAAGGAATGTCTATGTGGCCAGGCATGGGCAGGCTGCTGGTTCTGGCACATTCCTATGGAGACAGAAGCCAGGTCACATCTTTAAGAACAGAAGAGAAATATCAAACCCTGGGTTCCATGGGCTGGGTCCGTGAACTAAAGGCAACGTGGCCTTGTCCCTCCCTTCCCTCATCTCTGAAGCTTCACGGCAACTCCATCTGAACTGAGTAAAAGCATCCCAAGGAGCTGTTTTCCAATTAATTTTTGCTGGATATGAAGAATTCCTTCCTGTGCATGTGGAATTTGCTTTCAAAGCAAAAGATCCCTGGACAAGGCAGAACGCTGGTTTTTTGGCAGATCTCTTTTTAAAAGAAACACTCGAAAAGGAGCTTATCAATTGGGACTGGCAAGCCCTGTGCCAGCAAAACGAGCGCGGAAAATGATTAAATACATGTGCAAATCCTCTGTGGCAGTGTAATATTTTAAGGGGAATAACTCGGCGTGGCTCAGGGCAGGGGATAACTGCGCCGCTGTGATTTGGTAGCACTCTTTCCGAGAATTAAGAAAACCATTGGATGAAGGACCGGGCAGAAGTGAACAGAAAATTGGGAACAGTCTGGAAAATACAATAATGCACCTTTTTTAATTGGGGGCTTACACTTATCCGAAATACTGTGCACTTTATTTAAGATGGGCCCAGGAGAGGACTGAAAAGCACTAGAGAGAGAATAGAAAGAGGCTTTCATAAAACCCCCAGAAATTCTTAGAAAACAGTAGGAAGAGACAAAAACAAGAGGCTCATAAAAGAGGTCTATAAAATACTGACATTATATTAAAGGAAGAAGGAGCATTGCTATTTGTTCTGAAAGAGGAGAACAGGAGAGGACTCCAAACATAAAATTTAAGGACTTTAATTTTCATGCAACATATGTGTTAATTAACCTGTGCAACCACCGCTGTAGGGGAGCAGCGGCAAAGAACGTAATGAAAATTAGAACAGACAGCAACGTCCCATTTTCTAAACGGCATTTCTGCCATTTGCATTTTGCTTTGGAGACGGGTATATGGGCAAAATAAACCTCCTTTTAATCACATTATTAACAATGCCGGAACTGATCAGCATTTCATTACGTTTCATGAGTCGCGGGTCGCTCAGCTGGCAGCTCGGAAGCAAAACGCTCATGAGTTTCTCTGTTGGGCGAGTTCTTGCGTGCTCTGCTTTAAGCGCAGCTCAGGACCAGCACGGTTCTCCTGTCCCCACCGCCGTGGGGCGGGGAAACACATAAATGCATTATCAGTCAACTTCCTAAAGCCCTCCCATCACATTGCATCTAAAGGCACCACGAGATGCTGCAACTTAACACGAAGTTTCAGGCAGACTTGTTCCCTGCTCCCAACTCCTACCAGTTGCTCACCAAGTGCAGAGTCAGCATTTTTGGTCCGTACCATCAGCATCTCTTTGTCATTTTTCTCCACCTGCTTTCACGGAGTGAGTGAAAAGGATAAAATACTTCTCTCTTTTTTTTTTTTCCCCTAGCAAAATGATTGTAAAGCCACTTCAAATGAGCGGAGGGATGCAGGTGCAGCTCTCAGCTGCCGCACTTGAAGATGACGGGGTTACAAGTTGGCAGTGGCATCTTTCGGCTGCAGAACCTCCACTGCAGCGACTCCCCGACTTTCCTCCACTCTCAGCTTTGTGAAATCCTGACCAGTGAGAGCTGGCACCACCGAATCCTCTCTGCTGGAACGGGTGTATTTCAGAGATGCACTGGTAAAAGCACAGAGTGCTCATGAGATGTGCTACCCCAAGTGTAATTTTCCTTTTGTAAATACATTTTGGCCACCACCCAGGCTGGGTGGGATGACTGGGGAGCAGCTGATATTTTAAATCTCAGCCATAGCATGAAAATAGTCTTTAATGAAGTGTGCGTCTGAGGGGGGAAAAAAAAAGAATTGGCTGCAAAATAACAAGTGATAACCATTGGAAAAATAAGTGAAGCATATGCAGGAGGAAACTCCATTAGAGCAGCAGCCATGCAATTAAAGATGGATGTGGTAAACTCGTGTGTGCGCAGTTCAGAGCGCTGCTGCGACCCACAGCCCCATTAGCTCTGGAGCAAGGGTAAGCTGATTAGCTCTGGAGAAGGGTGATGGCAGAACTCATCAGCTAAGCTTGTTAGTGCCACATGGAGCTGCTGTACACCTTGGAAGCTTCGCAAAGTGATTAGCTTGGGGTGGGAGGAGGCAGCAGAGCCTGCTACAGGAGATGAATAACCCAAAGCAGTCGCTGCGTGGGCACGAGCTCCGCGTACAGATCTGGCAGAGCTGGGAGAGGGCTCTGCCTCGGCTGGGGTTGCGGAAAAGACGCCCAGTCCATGTCACGGCACGTCTGCAGCCCACCAAGCCCATGTCTCAGTCACAGCCGAGGTCTGTAGCCTTCTCACACTATGAGCCAGCACTGTGCCCTTGTGGCCAGAAAGGCCAATGGCATCCTGGGGTGTATTAGAAGGGGGACGGTTAGTAGGTCAGAGAGGTTCTCCTTCCCCTCTACTCTGCCCTGGGGAGACCACATCTGGAATATTGTGTCCAGTTGTGGCCCCTCAGTTCCAGCAGGACAGGGAACTGCTGGAGAGTCCAGCGCAGGGCAACAAAGATGATTAAGGGAGTGGAGCATCTCCCGTGTGAGGAAAGGCTGAGGAAACTGGGGCTCTTTAGTTTGGAGAAGAGGAGACTGAGGGGGGACCTTATTAATGTTTATAAATATATAAAGGGTGAGTGCCATGAGGATGGAGCCAGGCTCTTCTCGGTGGCAAACAGTGATAGGACAAGGGGTAATGGGATCAAGCTGGAACACAAGAGGTTCCACTTAAATTTGAGAAAAAACTTCTTCTCAGTGAGGGTGGCAGAGCCTGGCCCAGGCTGCCCAGGGGGTTGTGGAGTCTCCTTCTCTGCAGACATTCCAACCCGCCTGGACATGTTCCTGTGCGACCTCACCTGGACGTTCCTGCTCCAGCAGTGGGATTGGACTAGATGATCTTTTGAGGTCCCTTCCAATCCCAAACATACTGTGATACTGTGATACTATAGAATTAAGCCCCCATGGTCTGCAAGTCGCTCCTAAATCCCCGCCTGCCATCGCTGAGCGAGCTGGGATCCGCACCGTGAAAGGCTGGAGAGGTGGATGCTGTCCCGGAGGTCGAGCCCAATGGAAAATGACGGTTTTCTTCCATCTCCCTTCAGTGTGCACAGTGATACCCTGCGCTCCTTCAGGAACAGCAACAACTTTCTCATCCGGGAAACAACTCCCAGAGAGGAACAGCTCTGAACGTCTCCCCCGCTCTGTGGTGGGTCCCAGCTTCAGCCGCCTGCTTGGGAATATCACCAACACTTGGGGTATTTTTTTATACAGAAAGGAAACCCTTCTGACTGTCTGAAAACAGTTCATACAGCTCATTAAAAGCTGCTTCGGCCCTCTGAAAACTGCACGAACCTACTTCCGCTCCAATTGTCTGCCCACAAACTGAAGCAATAAAAAGAGCTTTGGTCTTTCTGCCAATTCACTATGGCCAAACTATTGTACATATCTGCTTCTCTTTGCTGCTGTTTATGTTTGTTCTCCTATAAAAACAAGACTGGGACAAGAATATTAAATACTAGAAAGCCAAGGAAAATAAAGATTAAAAAAGCTTTAATCACAAAACCACAGATTATTTAGGCTACGTGTGGCTATAAGAGTGTAGCAAATATCTAGAAGGCTGTAGGAAGTTAATTCTCTAGGGTACAACCGAAGAGGGAAAACATGTGCTTTAACTTATCACTTTTTAATTTCGAAGTGCCTACCTGCAAACTTCATTGTGAATGCATGGAGATGTCTTATGCATTCGTTAAGACTGTTTAGTTAATCTGCTTTTACATAAAACTAAAACAGATGCATAAACTTCTCCAAAGTGCCCCAGCGTTGCCAGCTTTGCAAGACTTGATCTGATTAAAACCTCTTCTTACATTTCCATATCCCGAAGTCAAGGTTCTAGACGACAATCTTTGTTTTTGTTTCAAAGAAACTTCACAGTTGCAAAGAAAACATGATGCAAGTATAACCGACAGCTCAAAACCAGATGGCAAATACAATTATCTCAAAGCATATTGTTATTTTTACATCGCATTTACAATTTTCAACACTCGCATTTGGCAATACTGCTGTCCCTCATTTTATGTAGGTTAGAAGTGAGAAGGCAGCTGTCTGCTCACTCCAAGTCAAGGATTTACCCCCAGGTAGGATCTATTCATGTGCATTTAACCAACTATTTATAGTCATTCGAAAAACAGAAGGTTTTAAAGAAAAGTGCTGGCACAGCCTTCACTACAGCAGCATTGACAACATCATCTCCCTGTTCCCACTGGACTTTCTAATTTGATAACTCCTTTGGTAAAGATGAGCTGGAATTTTGGGACCTGCAATATTAAAATCTGTTCGAGCGACACCTCTACTTCCCCAGTTGCTGTTTTGCTGCTTGTAGTAATAAATCTCCTAGTCATGCAGCTAGGCACCAAGATGCTTATTACTTCTATTAGATAGGCGAGTAGGGCTTTGGGAAACATTAACAGTTCATCAGAAGAGACGTGGACACCAGGCTCCAGGTACTCGAGGCAGAACATCTCTGTGCGGTGTGGATGGCGATGGGCACAGCACGAATGCAGAGCCTGATGAGACACTGTCACCCACAGACACCATCTCCCTCCATCCCACGGATTTATTCTCGCTCCCGTCCTTTCTAAGAAACATGACAGTCACACAGGGAGATTTCTAAAACGAGATACAGGCACCAAGTCCCTTAGTGAAGCAGCAGTAGGAGCAAGAAAAACAACTGGTTTCTAGAAGCTGATATTCATCAGCAAATGCCACCTCTTTGCCCTGCTCGCTGCTCCGACCACAGCGACCAGGACTGTTCTCTTTCCCCAGCCTGACTGCGCAAAGATCCATTAGATTAAAGAAATATATCTAAATGAGAAACGCAGCAAAAAGAAATGAGTTTAGACAGCTCCTCCTCTCTGATCTTGACTGTAATAATTATGTCCATGTAGTGTGAATTCACGGCTGTGCATCCTCAGCAAAGCTCATTTTACCCACTCGCTTCAAAATGCTGTTGTGGTTGTTTCTGTCTCTCCTCACCCACTTTTCCAGGTGTCCTCAAGTTCACTCATTTCTCTTTACCATCAAGGTTTTCCATGGCTTGCACCTTCTTTATGGCAGGTCCTGCTCAGCAGCCGCAGCCGCACCTTGCTCTGCTAAGGAGGGTTTGCAGCTTTGGAGCCCAGAAGATGCTTTCACCCTGGAGCCCGTCCATGCTTTTCCTCCTGCCACCCTTCCAGGGTGGAAGCAATCCACGCAGACATCAACGCATCCTTCTTTCCAATCCTTCCAGACGCCCTCCTGCAGAAAACGCTGCAGAACTCTGGCAGTGGATCAAGCCAGGCAGGTGACGCGCCGGCTCTGTCGCTCTGGCTGCTGCCAGGTTCCTGCTGTGCCCTTCAACCTACCTCTGCTGCCAATTAACCAACCAAATGAACCAACATCCGCAAGCATAAACTCCTGACACTGTGCCAACCACCGCCTCGTCCATTTGCTCATGTGCTGCTCCTTCCTTCAAAACTCCTTTAGGTTTTGCTTCTAGACTGCAAGGTTTCCAGATAAAGCACCTATCTCCACTTATTTTTCATAACAGAGCTGCACTACTGTGGTTAATAATAGCAGCTAACCTTTGACTGCCAGAGCATTAGCAAAGTCACCCATAAAGCTGTGTCATATTTAGTGAGTTGTCAGAGCAGCAGCATCATTAAAAAGCACAAGCACTTAACTACTGTATGTAAAACACGGTGAGAGATACAATCAATAGGTTGGTTGGTGAATTATTCCCAAACTGATGAGAGTAAAGTGCTCAGCGGTGAGAAATGCTGAAAGCGGGAAGCAAGGCGGGTTAGCGCTGCCGAACCGCAATGGTCCTACCACTTTATTTGCAATAGTGAGTTCTGGTGAAAGCAAAACGCGCTTTTTGAAATCCAAATGACCCCCACGGTCTGTGGACTTTCACTGGCGTCTACTGTCCACTTCGTTATCCCACCACTCACACCAGGGCTTTGCCTCTATTATCCCTAATTCTTCCTTCAGCTTTCTACTGAGACCGGTGCTTTTGTGAGTACCCTCACTCACTCTCTCTCCTAATGATTTCTGCCTGGATTTGCAAGGTCTGTTATTCCTCCTCTACTCATTTCACATCAGAGGAACGTCAAGACTTCTGCTGCCTAGTGTTCGCTTTGTGTCTGCACACGATGTTCTCGCTGTGCTCGCAGGGACCCACAGGCTTTATAATTAGGGCCAGGATTCAAGCAGCACCAAGTATACTTGCAAAGATTTTCTTCAAAAACCAAAAGAAAACTTGCCTGGCTCCTTCCCAGAGCGGAACCTCCCTCCTGCCGCAGCTCTGCGGGCTACAGATGATGGGTAAAGGAAAAAGCAACTGTCTTCCCCTCCCCAGCACAGCAACCCTGTCTCTCTATGCGCAGCAACCACCAGCCAAGGCTGCAGAAGCTCCTGAGCTCCCTCCTGGTGCTGCATTACCCAATCTCTTTGTAGACAACCAGGGACCGCAACAGCCTCAGAGACCCACAGGACTTCTCGGAGAGATGGATTCCCTCCTGCACGCTCTGGATTGACCCAGAGAACCCCAAGCTCGTGTCCCAGAAATGTTCCCTCCAGCCCGTTCAGCAGCTCCCACAGTGGGAAGATGGGACCTGTTGATTTCTGCAGTTCCGCGTAAGTGTGAATTGATGAGCTGCTTCAGGAAGCTAATATTAATTCCTAGAAGAACGTGTCAGGGCTGCCTGGCTGATTACCCCTCATTCCTGTCTGCTTACAAACAATGATTACAGTCTAATCTCAGCACTCTTGGAGGAGCTGTGGAGAGTACCCTTCATCTACTGTAATTACGTTCCAGCTCCCTCGGAGCTGAGGCTCTTATTCACTCCTAGCATTATCTGCAGACTAATCTAGTCGGCTGGAATGGAGGTAAAAATTACTCCAAAGAGCTGTAGTAAGCTCTTGCTCTGGCTCCAAAGCCAAGTTAAAGAAACCAAATTGTTTTGTGACGGTCAGACAAAGGCAGGGGATGAAGGAGAGATGGATCCCGCATACGGCAAAAGCGAGTGTTTGCTGACACTACTGACAGTCCCCATTACTTTCACACAGCTCAATGAATCCTGTTTTCTGCAGAGATGCTCAGCCTGCTCTGTTTCTTTTGGCCTCCAGCGTGTTCCCACCCATTCCCAGAGGGCAGATACGCAGCAGACACCTCTGGAAGCTCTTTTAAAAGAAAGCGTTTCCCAATGGGACCTGGTTATACGGTCTCCCTGACTCGCTCCTCTACACTTTACATGGTACTGCAAGGCAGTAAGTGTCAAAACATCAGCGGCCTGTGGAATGTCACGGGAAGGCTTGGCTGTTTCCACAATTTCTATTGTAAATATCAAAGCCAAATACAACAATCCTGCCAAGGCTTCCAGGCAACTTTGTTTTGCCTAAAAACCACTTCTGTGCAACCGTGTACGTCAACGCCCTCTAAATCCATGTTCTCATTACGCTATTTTCTCCAAGACCTTCAAATTATGATGTTGTTGTAACTCTTATTTCCCTTCAACATAACCACATTCTAGAAGGACACCAACATTTCCCGCCTCTCCTCTTAAAAGGACACAGTTTTATACCCACCCCTTGTGCAGACAGGACCGCGATCCTCTGCTCAGGCTCCCTGCGAGGACCCTGTGCTGCCCTCCCCTACTGGTGACACTGGCGGTGGGACAGGACGATGGTGACATGTACCAGCAGCCCCAGCACGGGCTCTCCAGCCACCGCAGCCCGTGCTGTGCTTGTCACCACAGGCCGAAACTCTGACCAGGGTTTCTTATTCAATACTACTACAGGTTCCTGCTAGATTAAGCATGGAGTAATGTGGGAAGTGAGACATCACTCCCCAAAGCCTCATCTCCCAGATGGGAACTTGATACCCAGGCTGCCAAAGGTTCTGTGTTTTAATTAAGTGTTAAATCTAGTTGTTATTTTTTTTTTAAATCTAGTAAGATGTTTCTCCTTCCCACAGTGCCGCCACTCTTTGCTGTGCTGTAATTCAGTAAGGAGAACAGTTAATTAAGTTTGAACAACAATGTCTAATGACTTCTATTTAAAGCTGTTCATAATAAAATATTACAAGCCCTTAGAAACTCCCTGACTTTGCAAGTTAATATGATACCTTAAGAGAATAAAACAGTATAGTTTTATTTCACGTCCACTTTGTAGGTGTATCTTCTACCCCAAGCAGAACAGCGGAGCAAAGGCATCCGCTACTGCCCTACAAACGCTCAGTTTAAACTTAAGTCATGATAAGAACACCATAAAAATTACAAAATGTCCCTGGATGCAGGTATCAAAATGAGTACTGGCTGCATCGCTATTAAGCGCAGTTGCATTTAAAATACTCTTCAGTGGCAGGAGTAATACAGCTGCTTCTAACCTGTGTGGAGCTGTGGCCTCAAGGAAAGACAGCAAAAAGATCCTGAAAGGATGGGAAATACACAGACAACAAAATGAGACTGTCTAGAACACCAGACAGGAGTCCAACCGAAGAAGCAGCAACCCGGCTCTCAACAGGAGAAGGTAATCGCACCACAAGTGGCTTGAGAAAGGAGCTGAGGACAAGAGAAGGGTCAGTATAATGCTGATGTTCATCTCGGCATCCAGCACCACACATAGAGGTGATGCTGAGACATGCGATGGTACAGAGCCACTTCCAGCCCCAGCACCAGAGAACCCCCGAGAGTAAAACACACAGAGATCGAGACACCTCACCGGTAGATAATAAACACTGGAATTAACACAAACTAACAAGAAGGCTGTTCAAATATTAGCCTAATTTAGCACAAAAGAGTAGATCTAGTGCAGCATTAACCTCAGACAGACTCTTTAAAAACACATCCCGGAAGATGTGTGCTCACTACACCCACGCACCAAAGCATCTCTAATGAGTTTCCTCCTACCTGGGATCTGGATGGAACCCCTCGAGGTAACTCACTCCCAGTCTCGCCTCCCGCTTCACACGTGGACTTGGAGTTGTTACGATTGCAAAAGGGAAAATAAGCCTTATTTTTCTTCTTCTTGCTGGCAGAAAGAAAGTGACAGGGACAACTGCCCATCATTGCTCTTCATGAACTTCACACAGCCACAGTACAAGGATCACACCTCATTTATCTTCTACGCAGCCCTAATAAAAAGGCCTCTGCTCTGACTCCAGCCACGCTAAATCTTGCCAATGTAATAAATAGAAACATGAAAATGAAGCCTAGTTTCATCCTTCTTTCTGAAGGCAGCAAAGGGACATGCTGAAGGGAGCTCAGCCTTCCCCCCAGAGAGGAGATGGGTTCCACTGGTCCCCCGTGATGGGGACACGTATTTACCTCCTTGCTGTCAAAGCCACCCCAGGTGCCGTTTCACCGCACTGCTCCCCCTGTACCTTCGCAACTTTATCTACTTTGTAAAATAATCTGAAAGCTCCCAGATCACATCTCTTATCCTCAGAGGATCATGAATCACCAAGGCAGGATAATATTTGAGGACCTGAAAGTACTGAAGTTGTTAAAAAGTAAATCAGCCTTAAAATTGGATGTGTATACCAGCAGGCAAGACAGGAGCAATACTGTAGCCTGACTCCAGGTTTTCAGGAGCAATCCAGAGAATATGAGGCTCATAAAACTTATTTCTGTACCAAATAAAACTAAACAAGAAACAATAAATCCTCAGGTGAAAAGAATACTAATAAAGAAAACCATTCCTCTTTCTAGACCTGATGAGAAGGACTTGGGGGTGTTGGCTGATAAGAAGCTCAACGTGACCTGGCAATGTGTGCTTGCAGCCCAGAAAGCCAACTGTATCCTGGGCTGCATCCAAATAAATACGAGCAGAGGATTCTGCCCTCTACTCCGCTCTGGTGAGACCCCACCTGCAGTGCTGCGTCCAGCTCGGGGGTAACGTCCTTAAGCTGAAAGAGGGGAGATTTAGATTAGATACAAGGACAAAATTCTTCCCCATGAGGGCGGTGAGGCCCCGGAACAGGCCACCCAGAGCAGCTGTGGATGCCCCATCCCTGCAGGTGTCCGAGGCCACATTGGATGGGGCTTTGAGCAACCTGGTCTAGTGGAAAATGTCCCTGCCCATGGGTTGGAACGAGATGATCTCTAAGGTCCCTTCCAATACAAACCATTCTATGATTCCTATTTAGTAGAATTCCTTAAGTTTTTTAAAGAAAAAAGAATCCCTGAGGATTAGGTTTAATTACTTGGATTTTCAAAGTCACTGTGACAAAGTACCATCAAGAAGGCTACCAGAAAACTGTCTGAGCAACGGAGCAAGGGATAGAATGCCATTACAAATCTAGAAATTAACTGAATAAAATTTAAAAAGGAGGTATAACACACGATCAATATTCAACATAGCAAAAGATTGCACCGGCATTCCCCAAGGACTGGTTTTGTCTAATACATTCTTCAGCTATTTGCATAGGAGAGTGAGCTGTGATGTGGTGAGACTGCAGATGACATTATTGGTCTGGGGGCATTGAGCTGACCTTGGCTAGTTTGCCTCTTAGGAGCACTACAGCACTTTGTCTTCACTGCAGGTTGTCTCGGGAGAGGTTCGCTTGCTTTAGTTACAGGAAATATAAAAACACAGCTGTTTAGCAGTTAAGGAGAAACCTGAGAGAAAGCACAAAATAATGAAGATATTTACCCTTTTCTTGCAAGATGCGAGGGAAATGATACCCAGAGGAACCGAATGGCAATTTGAAATAGATATAAAAAACCCCTTTTTTGAAGCCCTGAATTGACCTCTGGAGCTGTCACGGGCTCTCTCAGATCAAGAGTTCAGGAAAGTCCAAAACTGGATTAGATACGTTCATAGCAAGCTGGTGGTGAAACACATTTACCAAAGCTTATGAAAAACATCTTTTATAAAGGTACCACAGTAGTTTCTTAGGAAAAGTTACACCACAATGTGTTCTGGAAACTGAAAATAAACCATCTTTCTATGTTTGAACAAGACTGAAAAACCTCCCCCTAACTCGCAAGCAATAAAAATTAACACTTCAATAGCAAATTGCACACTAGAACTAGAACACCCTGACAAAAGAGCAGAGTCATTGCTGCTCCCTTTTCACAGATGGGGAATGGGGCAGAGTGAAAGGTGATGGAGCTGGACTGCAGGCTGGGGATTGCTGGATTTTTCGGCTGCACGCTTGCCAAGAGGCTCCTGTATGTGGAGGGAGGGAGTCCAGTGCTGGGTACAAATGTGATTAGGGGCCTCGAGCACCTTGCTTATGAAAATAGACAGAGCTGGGGCTGTTCAGCTGGAAAACAGAAGCTGAGAGGCGATCTCATCAATATTTATGAATGTCTCAAGGGTGGGTATCAAGAAGATGGACCAGACTCTGTTCAGTGGTGCCCAATGACAGGGTGAGGGGCAGCGGGCACAGACTGAAACACAGGAGGGTCCATCTGAATATGAGGAGGAACTTCTTTATTTTGAGGTGCCAGAGCCTGGCCCAGGCTGCCCAGGGGGGTTGTGGAGTCTCCTTCTCTGCAGACATTCCAACCCGCCTGGACACCTTCCTGTGTCACCTCATCTGGGTGTTCCTGCTCCATGGGGGGATTGCATTGGGTGAGCTTTCCAGGTCCCTCATCCGGGCACCCTTACCATGAAGAAATTTATTCTCATATTTAAGTGGAACCTTCCGTATTCCGGTTTGCACCCATTGCCCCTTGTCCTGTCACTGGTTGTCACCAGCAGAGCCTGGCTCCATCCTCCTGACACTGCCCCTTTCCATATTGATCCCCAGGAATGAGTCCCCCCTCAGTGTCCTCTTGTCCAGCTCCAGAGCCCCAGCTCCCTCAGCCTTTCCTCACACGGGAGATGCTCCACTCCCTGCAGCATCTTTGTTGCCCTTTGATTCCCTGGGGACTGGGATTTGCCTGCACAAAGTCACGGCAGCTGAGGGCCGGCAGGCTCAGGAGGAGCAGAAGAGTTGTCACCCAGCTGGGCCACGAGCTCCAGCGAGGCCCATTCTCACTTTTTACACCAGGTTGTGCACACAGGTGGATCTTTGTGGCTGAGTGTGTCTGTCAGCTGATAATCCTGCCCTTCATGGTCTCCTCCTCTGCGCCGGGTTGGCCACAGGGCTGGCTGCCCCTCGCTCCCCTCCAGGTGACCGTATCTGCTGTCCAAATGTTCTCCTGTCAGACACACGTCCTCCCACCGAGCTGCACAAGCCGTCTGCACGCAGAACCACAGAATCACACACATTCGCTTCTTTTAAGATTTAAAAAAAAAAAGGGAATGAATTTAACTTTAAAACCTGTAATGGCTTGAGGAGTCTCTAGAGTGAAATGGGAGGGGGGAAGGGGGAAGCCAGGTTAATAAAAGCTGTTAATTAGAGTCAAATTTGCTGCTTAATGTGTCAAGAACTAGTGAGTTACGACTTAATCAACTGTTCTGAGTTCCTTGGGAGAGCAATAAACCTGAAGCCTGAAAATGGAAGGAGAAGGACAAGGTCGAGGCCTTCAAAGAGGGTGTCTTTAAAATGGTTTAACCCTAAGGGCCAGGCTGGGAGCACCCTCAAAGGAGCAAGACTTCCCCAGTCTGAACATCCCGTTGTATCGCTAATCAGCAGCACTCCAAGTCTTTCACAGTACGGTCAGGTTCAGAGATATTTCCCTTTTGCCTTTTTATCTGCACTACTTGGGACTTCTATAACGTGTGACAAAGGGCACAGAAAAGATCGGTAGCTCTTCAAAGCTTTGATTTGTTGTTTCCGCTGTTCCCTTTCAAAGGATGTTGCGAAAGTCTAAAGTGAAGGCAGAAAAGAAACAGGGAAGAATCAGAGTATCCATCAAGCCCCGAGTTCGGGGTCCTGCATTCCTTCTGCAGGAGCCATGAACAACATCCCCTGTGCCACACAGCAAAAGGAGCTGGCACAGCACGAACTGCCTGAAAGAACAAATTAATAAAAACAGCAGAGAAAAGAGAGTGAATAAAGCCTGTCAAGAAATGAAGGGTTTTGGAGATTGAGCATTTCCCACATTTTAATGCATCTGGGAGATAGAAGGCAAATGATGGGTGATTTTCTTTTGCCATTGAACTATGGAAAGATTTAATCTATTTTCACTCCCATTTACTCTTTGCAAGTCTAGCCTAGATGAAGTACATTCTTCTTCCCCGCAACATGCTCGCCATCATTACCGTTTCTCTGTGATTGCTAAGAGAAGAAAAGCTGCAGTTGCTATGGGATCTCTGCCATCACCCAAGAGCTCTCCCAATGGGGGAGAGAAAAGGGAGCCAGAAGATAAATATTTATAGCAGAGGATTCCGCCAGACTTTCAAATTTCTGCTAAAATAGGAGGTACTGAAAACATTTCTTTTTTGATTGAGACGCAGCAGTTATGGACCCTGTAGCCAAACACACACCCAACTGCCATAAACCTGTTAATCCGTGAATATCATTCATCACTCAACAGCAGTTCAACTGGCCACCTTAGTGGGGCAGGTGAGTTTTTGCCAAGCCGACAGGAGGAGGTCGGCTCTTTCATCTGGAGAACTTCTGCTTGCACTCCTTCCAGCGCTCTATCCCCCGACAGCTCCTGCACACAGGCTCAGCTCTTCATAGCGATCACAGCCAAGGACCTGCCCGCTCTTCCCAGCTCACAGAGCCCCAGAGTGTCAGGGGTTGGAAGGGACCTGGAAAGCTCATCCAGTGCAATCCCCCCATGGAGCAGGAACACCCAGATGAGGTTACACAGGAAGGTGTCCAGGCGGGTTGGAATGTCTGCACAGAAGGAGACTCCACAACCCCCCTGGGCAGCCTGGGCCAGGCTCTGACACCCTCACCCCCAACAAGTTTCTTCTCAAATGTAAATGGAGCCTCCTGTGTTCCAGTTTGCACCCATTGCCCCTTGTCCTGTCACTGGTTGTCACCAGCAGAGCCTGGCTCCATCCTCCTGACACTGCCCCTTTCCATATTGATCCCCAGGAATGAGTCCCCCCTCAGTGTCCTCTTGTCCAGCTCCAGAGCCCCAGCTCCCTCAGCCTTTCCTCGCACGGGAGATGCTCCACTCCCTGCAGCATCTTGGTGGCTGCGCTGGACTCTCTCCAGCAGTTCCCTGTCCTGCTGGAGCTGAGGGGCCCAGCTCAACGGGACATTGCTCAGGGTGGCACCATGGTGGACCATGCTTTTTCTGCTCTTGCCACCACATTCTACATCCCTCTCCTTTTCCCTGCACAGATGCCGCTGCAAGTTTCTAAAAGAAAAACCCTTTTGCTGGGCGATTTCTTCTCCTGCCTTGCAACCTCTACTTAGTTTAGGGGGCAAATGTGCTATCTGACTGTTGTGGAGACAACATGGACTCCTGAGGTTGGGACTTGGCACAGAAAGGAAGAGGAACAGATGTTCATAGATTTCATTGCAAAATATAATTACCCAGAGTTTTGAACACTACACACAACACATTCTTGTAAACATAAAACAATGGGAAGTGCCCTCTGTGTCCTTGTCGACATTTCGGGTGTTTCTCCAGATATTACGTATAATATCCATACTGAAACATTTCAGCACTGCAAGCAGAAGCCTTTGGAAATGTGGGGAGCATGGAGGATTGCTTCAACGACAGCAAAGTAATCTTTTTAGCACTAATTTTCTTGTTCCTCTACAACATCCAGGTCTTGAGGGAAAGCAGAGCCCAAAGTGAGCCCTGGATAAAAAGATTAGTTGCTTCTGCATTAAGATGCTCGTAATGATTCAGCAAGTTAAAGCCATCTTTCTACCAACAAGGAGTCTTTGTGGTTCTTCTATAAGCCGATAGCTGAAAGTGACAAATAAAATAAAAGAATCTGACAGAAGTCATTACCACCTACAAAGCTGTTGTACATTTGTGAGTACAAATGGGTCAACTGTGCCCAAAACTTGCAGTTTTATTCAGCTGGGGGAATAAATCCCATCCTTCTTTCCTAAAAGAAATCTACAATTTTGCCTTCCCTAACTAGCAATTCACCTGAAGCGTTAGCAGTTAAACAAGCAGGAGCAGATGCAGCGTCACCCGCCGCTCCCAGGTACGACTGTTGTTTCCCAAAAGGTGAAATGCATTGAGGACAACCAGATCTCCTCATCAGGAGGGCGACCAGCCATCTCCTGTCTGGCATCCATCATACTGCAGACTCCTTTAAAACCAGGCACTTCCAATAAACTCCAGGAGCAATCAATCCCCCATTCTCGCTGAAAACTGTTGCTGCACAGAAGAAAAGAAACTAGAGTAGAGCTCTGCAAACAATTCAGGGTCAGAAATCTGTCTTTTCTAACAATTAGTAGGGAGCCTTTGCGTTCTTCCTTCAGCAGCCGCCGAGGGAAGCGGAGAGGGTCACCACCTTAATTCTGGACACAAATGAGCTGCTGGTTCTCCGCTGCCAGAAGAGGAGAGGAGGTTACGGCCATGGAGTAATGAGTGAGATTACACTGCAATCAGGGAATGGAGATGTGAGCTGGAGAGACGTGCTGAAGGCAGGAAAACCATTCCTTAAATCAACCCCCTATTGTTCACCTTGTCTCTGCCTCTGTGGATAATCCACGAGACTCTGAGCTCCTGCCAGGAGCCAGTGTGAATAATTCCAGAACTTCTTCCTACCTGTCAGTAACGAAACGGTATATGTGTGCACTAGCTTTCCGCTTCTCTAAGCCGTACACAGGGGAAGGTAAATTTTCTGTAATCCCTGGGAATATCCTTTCCTCTGCCCTTTTCCCAGTAAAATCTCTCCTGTGGTTTGTGAGGATGAGAGGCTGCAAGCTGGACCGCTGAGATATTCTGAGTGCAGTACATGACTCCTCAGCACTTTGTGCATCATTAGAGCGAGGTTATTAACGGGACTACGGGGGTGCTGAGGGCAACGAGAATATTACCTGTCTGGAGGATGATGTGTGAAAGCAAGGAAGGCAATGCAAGCTTGCAGAGGAAACACGCTCCATTTGTAAGGGGAATTAAGAGTTTCCTTCCTCTGAGATAGACTGTGAAGAGCCTCAGACTTGAAGGTAACGTGGTGGTAGTAAAACCCTTTCCAAGGAAAGCTGCAGGACAAGAATTACATGAAGATGGCAAAAATAGCCTCCTCAGTGGACATCTGACCCATCCTCCATGTTGACATGTGCTGTATGAAAAATACAAATACAGCAACAGCTGGTAACGGCAGCTCTCAACACCAGAGAATTATAAGAATTTGGGAAATACTGTGTTGGAAATCATGCAATGTGCCTTGAGATGTCCATTCAAAAGACTTTGCCTAAGACTGTAATGGCACACTATACACAGCATGCCGTGACGCTAAATATATCCACGCTCACCGAGAATGGCAGCAATTTGATTCGAGTTCTATCTTTTAAACCGCTACGGATATCAACTCTTGCTTCCTTCTTCTCATTAACGCTGCTGTAAAGTGCCTGGTGCAAATCTACATCAAATGAATATAATTACAGAGGAAAATACACGGCATTAACTTGTATGTGTGGCCTTCCCTTGCTTTTTCTGTCTTACCGCTCTTCTTTCCCCCTTTCAATCTTCTTTTTGTATGGCAGTTTTGTTTCTATTTCTCTTCACAATTCATCTTCTCCGTCCTTCTTCCAGTCTTCCTCCTGTTCCGTGTTTCAAGCCTAAAGCTGATTGCTTTCCCTTTTTTTTCAAGTTTGATTGATTTATTCTGCACTTATGTAAATGATTTTATACAAAGCACATGAACTACAGAACTCCCTGCAGAATCCCCTAACTACTGCTACCGCCCGGATAGGTGAGGAGAAAAAAAATGTGAAGTTAATGAAGTGCTAAATTAAGTAAGAATCTCTTACATCATCCTCTGAAGCTTGCCAAACTCTCACTCTTCAGATGTACTGCAACAGCGGTTTTCTAAGACACGGCTCCTTTGCAGGTAAAGATCTTTAGTGCTGGACAGGAGAAGAAATACAGACCCTCCCAGCTGCTCCAGCAGGGACCAGGGGATGAGGCGATCTTTCAAACGAGGCCCCAAGTCATCAGAACATCACTACTGCACGGCCCCCAGAACAATGTGATTTCTCCTCCCTACTATGGGAAAGAAAGGAGGGAAGATGAGGGAAGGTATTTGCTTTTCATATCTCATCTGAAGCACCTGCAGGACTTCAGGCCAGTGATCTCGGTCGAAATTCATTGTATTGCTCAATCCATCCTTGCTTAATTCATCTCATGAAACTCTTAAATGGTACCCAGGCTATAGGCTGGCTCTCTACAGAGATGGGAATTACATCCCTAATTACAAGATATGGTACTGCCCTAATAATAAGCACTGTGCTCAAGAAGTTCCCACCCAGGGGAATGAGCTTTGACCTCTTTTAACAAAGGCTGTGAAATAGTTGATAAGAACATTAAAGCGAGTCGCTGCTCCAGAAACCAGCGTTCCCTTGCTCCGAGCGCTCTGGTGCTGGCTGCGGAAATCAGCTTCTCAGCACATCACTAGACTGAGTCGGTGACAGTTGTCTGGCCCCCTATACTGTAACACAGATTTAGGGTAACAGCACAGGGAGGTGTAGAAGGGGAATCAGAAGGGCAGATAGATTTCCTCCGCTGTATTCACTTGTACTTCACAATCTCCCAATAGCACCAGAGCGAGCTCAGCTCAACAGGTCCAGCCCAGGCATTGCTGGAGAGATTAACCTGGATTTTCCATGCATGTCCAGGACGAGCCTTCACAACCGCTGCAGGTGAACGGCTGCTCTACAAAACACACCCTAGCGCAAACAGAACCGGGCCTTGCTAAGCTGTCATTCTTGCCCCTCGCTTTTCCTTTCACGCAGCACTTCTTACCCTCCTCACACCAGCAGACCGCAGCAATCTAACTGCCGACGTGGTTTCTTCTCCAGCACGGATCCGTAGCATTCACCAGCAAACCTTCAATTATCACAGCGCGTGACCGTAAAACTTGCTCAACTGGAAATGTTCAGCTATTTCTAACCTTGCCTTCAGTCGTCTTCCTTCTTTTGCCCCCAAAACCATCTAAACCAGTATTCTCCTGGAACCTCTGCGCAGCCCAGCACAAAGTTAAACCATAAGTCAAAATTATTAAAATGATATGGAAATACATACATCTCCTTCAACGCTGTACTGGGAACATGGCTCCTAATGGGACATCACTACACATTACTCATAAGGCCAAGACATGCGGCATTTCCCAGAGAACCTGCACATTCTCCTTTTTATGCCAGATGACTTATAAGCAGCAATCAGTCTTTTCCTTTTGAGGCTGTGCCTTCAATATGCATAATTTGAGGCCTTAAAATGAACCCCCCTGATCTGGATTCAACCTGCTTGGGAGGAAAAAACCAAAATATAAAACCCCACAACAACAATAACAAAAAAACCAGCAAACAACAACTTGGAAATATATAGCAACAAGAAACTGGCAGGACAAACTCATACTCCCACTGTGCCAAATTGCAAGTTTAGTAATTCTGTTTTCTTCCCGCGGAGTGGAACGTGTCATTAGCTGCTGTATTTAGAGCCCCAGAAAAGGTTCTTGGAGCAATCCCCAGGCTCTGGCTCAACCAGGTGGCCGGTGACCGCGGGAGCTCTCTGCAGCTGGGGACCTTCACCTTCATCTTCCTGCAGTCGCCACTTCAATTCTAATGGAAAGGAAATAAACAGGGCAAGCGGCACAATATGAAGAGAAACCCTCAGGGCTGAAATTCATCCCCTCACGAGGGTCACTTTAAAGTCCCTGCGCTGCAGAAATTACTCCTGGGTGCGTTTAACTCGTGAATTGCTTTCCTTCTGGGAGAGGATTTCTCCCCTAGGCCAGTCTCTGTGGAGCACCCGTTGAAGCAAACTCTCATTTCTGAAGATTAATACAACAATCCAAAGAATCATCCTCCTGCTGGGAGCCTTGGAAATGTCCCGTCATCACACACGTGTGCACCTGGGCTTGAGACTTGTCTGCTGGCATCAATCCTACACGCTTTTGAGAACAATCAGCCCATCTGGCCATGAGGAGACCTCCTGCTTACACGAACGTGCCCATCTGCTGCTAATGTCCACTCTGGCTTTGCTGGCAGCACCGTGGGACAGGGAGGAGGAACAGCAGAGCGTGGTGCTGCTTGCTCGGTGGGATTTTTAATAAATAAGGACACAAACCCATAACAGTAAGTGGTCTCTATAATGCATGCCATAAGAAAGCGAGGAACCGTCCCTCTCACGTGGTGACCGAGGATGGGAACGCCCTGCTGCTTCCAGATTTGTTTGGGATGGTTGAAACGAAGACCACCTGCGCTGCCTGAGAATTGGGAAAATCTGTGCAAACATTCATTATTTATAAGCTGGCTGTCCAGAGGCAAAGGGAGAAATCCCAGCTCCCTCTGGCAGTTGCCCGGCACGGGCCGTTTCCACTGACACAAAGGGAGGCAAAAAACCCCACTTTCATTCCTAATTAATTTTCTGCTATATAACACTTTTCATCAGGAAAAAGAAAATCAGCACGCTCTTTGAGAGGGGAAGGAAGAAGCCAAAAGCCAGGCAGAAAGCTCTGGCATCTTGGTTGCAGTTCAGACCTCATCTTATTTAAATCAGCCAGAGCAGGTGAACCTGCAGCTTCGCTCCCCGTGATACGACCAAAGTCCCCGTGGTGCTTCAGGGGCTGTTTTGCAGATGGGGAGTGGAACCATGTACGCACAGACTTGGCTGTTTGTCCTGGAAAAGCCAATCCAGGCAAAGATAAGCAGGGAGGAGAAGGATTCAGAAGATGCCTCGGGCAGGAACGAAGCGGACGCTGTTGGACCAAGCACAGGCAGGACAAGCAGGAAGGTCCAGCGACAAGGAAATCCAACCCATCCATTCCACCTTCAAAATAATAACCCCCTCAAAGTTAATTCCTCAATCCCAAATTTCCTAGCCCTTCTTTATCCTTCTAATGTCCCTCTTCCCTGCATTCATTATTAAAGCCGCTGGGGGTACTGATTTGCACTTTGGTTTCTGAAAAATTAATTCAATGATTAAAATTTCAGTCCCTGAGTGATGGAAGCAGCTCAGGCAAGGGGAGATGCCCCTCTGCAGTTTGGAGGCCTTTGGTACGCTGCCCGCTTACCCTCTGCATGAAGAGCCTCCCTGTAGACCTGGCTCAAGGGGGAAAGCTGGTAGGAAAACGTGGGTTTAACTTGATTAAGTTCTGGTTTTGTGGAGAAGCCATTTCAGTTTAACACCCTATCAATGCTCAATTCATCGCAGAGAGCAAACCTCAGGTTCTTAAAAGGGTCAAGTACTCGTGGCTTTTGACATGATCCCCTGGGTAAGGTGAAATCTCCAAATGAACCTAGATATTAATCAGTGTACATCTATCACTCATGGGCAAGCTGATTGTTGGTTGAGAGACTTCTGGTGCGGGCTCATTAAACTTTCTATGATACTATGAAAGAATAGCAGAGCAAGGCCCTTGGAGAACGACACCCAACTCAAAACTAAGTCTATTTTCTCGCCTGTACCCACATCTACCAGTAGAAAGACCAAGACCCAAGGAACCTGCAGACGGGTGAGGAAAGGGTGCCAGAGCACACAGCACCCAACCCCGGGGGAACAATCTCTCCCCATTCCAGAAAAGCAGAGACCCCCTCCCCGCAAATTCAGTATCAGCTCAGGAATGTCCTTTCCTGGGCTGCAAAGCTCCCCTTCCCATCCGCTCTGAGCAGAGCACGGAGCAGGAAAAGCATGTGGAATTTTCCACCCTCAACTCCCAGCACTGTTTGTTTTATTTCTTTTAAAACAAATAGGAGAGACAAATCAGAGCTCTGAACAGCACCCGTTGCTGCGGAGCTCAGAACCCTCCTCCAGATTTAGATAAGAGAAGGAGGAGGAAGCACTGGATTTACAGATACTGGTTTCATGCCTAAGGTGCTAAAAATTGGAGAAATAGAACAAACACAAAAAAATTAAGACTGCCTTTTCCATGGTAATTTACTGAATGAACACTCAACTAAACCTTGAAGCAGAATGAAGACGGCAAAACTCCCCCAAGCTTGGGAAGCAGCATCTTTCCACTCACATATCAGCTGAGAACACAGTGGGAACTCGGGGCAGGGCTGGCAGGACATTCCCCATCCACCGATGCTCATGCTGCCGCCGTGGGAATAAGAAAGGGATGGAGAGAAACGGGAAGCGCTGTGAGGAACTCTGTCGAAATCCTCTGCAGGCAGGAAAACAGCAAAGCTCTGAAACCAAGAATGGATTTTATCTGAAGCAACAGACAGGATCGGTGACAGCCCACGTTGCACTTCATTGGGGTCGTGACAACCGCAGGGATGCTGGATGCTCGCTCAAAGGCAACTCCTCATTCAGACACTGTGCATTTTCTTCTGAAATACTTTATTTAAGCAAAGTTGCTAAAAACTCTACTAAATTGTGAATTTAGGGGAAAAACCTCCTTGTTGGCTCCAGAAGAACACATGCTGCGTGTGTCACCAGCACAGCGCTACCAGGAACACAAAGCAGCGCGTGAGAAGATCTACTTTTACCACATTCGCTGAAGCTTCGCAGGGGAAATGTGCAGAACATTTGTTGCTTGGAAAACTTGCCACTTTTCTTCCTCAAGATGTGGTTTTGTGGAGGTTTCAGAATACGTGGCCTATTATATGCTGTTCAACTCTTGAGCTGAGAGCCTTTAGCACCGCCGTCCTGTATCTACATGACACGCAGAGCATCATTACATGCAATATAAACCTCTTATTGTGCTTCCATGCGCCTGCCTTCCCACCTCAGGACAGCATCATCAACCTTACAGAATCCAGGAGGTTTTAGTGAACCCACGACTATTAAATCCCCCCTTTGGAAAAGGCTCCAGAGCAGGACACATCCCCCCCTGCAGCAGCATCAGCTCCAGCCTCGTGACACCAACACACCTGAGCGAAGCTGTGGTGGGACGCACAGCCCTGGTGCTCCGGGCAGAGCAAAGAGGAAATGGAAGTGCTGGAACAAGCACTTTGGCACAGCTTCTTGGCTAGGCTAAAGGTTTATTCCTGGGATGCTGCTTTCCTGCAGACTAAGGAAAATTAAATTTAGCACTTTGCAAATAAATAGGTTAAAGCTGAAAGGACACTATTTAGGAATTTACTGCTTACAGCGGCCTCAGAGATTATAGATCCATCACCGTCTATTACCTTGCTAGTTACTGCTTCCACTCTGTCTATCTTCTCCGCTTACAGAGTAGTCCTTTCATCAGGTCTTTTTCTGTTCCAACTTGAAACTGTCATCACTCTAATGGAATTATATGAAGAAAAACAACTTTGGGCTGCAGTGGCTGTGCCAAAAAGCCAAGGACATCTGCTGCGCTTCCCCAGGACAACGCGCTGAGATTCTTGCCTGACAGAGACATGTGCAGGTGTCCGACAGCCTCCTGGGAAACGCAGCCACAAACAGTGTGTTACACACACATCCAAAACCTCGGGGCCTCCGTGCAACTGTCAGACGGGCCCTTTCAGCACCCAGAATCACCAGAGCTTTGCGGGGACCAGCAAAACAACATCTGGTAATCTTTGCTACAGACTCATGGTGGCTACATCGCACATGGCGTAAGAACTAGTCAATGAATGCAGTGATATGACAATCACCCCCCGCCTCGTGCTGCCTGCGTCTCTTCCTCTGTCTGCTTCATAGAAAACTCATGTGCACACAGTCCTCTCTCCAGAGCTGGATACATCCCAGAAATGCAAAGTGACAGCGAGCACATGAAAGACTCTCCAGAGCCTTCCATTAAGACAGACAAACCCTTCAGTTTAAGGTTGAAATTTATGTCAGCTCCCCAGAACACGGCTGAGATAGATCCACTGTTATCAGCTACCCACTTTAGCTGAAATGAATACAGATTAGGGACAAATTAAAATTGTGAAGCTTCAGTTTGATATATTCCCTCTAAGATAAGGCCTGTCGTCTTCTAGAAGCTAAAGATGCCGTCAAAAGATAATCTTGGGAGTTACCAAAGCTGGAGGTCATCCTCAGCTCTCAAATTCCTTCCCCCGCGGAGGAGAAAGCAGCAATCTGACTTAGCTGGGAATCCCTGTAAGATAGATTTAACATAAAATACCTTTCTGTACTTATTCCTCAAAGGATGCGCTCGTGCAATTAGCAAGAAAGAAAAATACATTAAAACCAAAGTCCTAAAACAGTATTAAGTTACTTGCTCTTACCAATAATTCACATGGGGCAGAATGAACGTTTTCTGTGTGTGGAGTTAGGAAGATTCATATAATTGTTTGTTTGAAGCAAATACATGAACAGAACAGGTTTTTCACCATGTCCACGTACATGAATAAAGACAGTTAACACATTATTAGCATGGATACAGATTAATGTTCGGATTTAAGTATTAATTCCTTAAGTATACAGTACATAAATAGCTGAGCTGCAGAAGCTGTTGTTCTGTAGCACAGGAGTCCACCAGAATCACAGCAGCCGGTCCCCGTAACAAAGCTCTCCAGAAGGATTTTCAGCGTACTGCTGCCTCTGTCATTGCTCCGCAGACACCGCACCGTGACAAGGACACCAGCATTAACAGATTCATATTGCAACACTGACAGAACACGTTATGATCTGGAGAGCCCGCACGGCACATTGTGCTTAAGACTCCCCGATGCTGTGAAGTGTATCAAATCTCAAGAAATGCCACGACTGAATGCTTGATGTGCTCCCAACATTCTGCAGCAATAATTGCCTCCAAACAGAGGTGGGAGCCTTGGAGCAGAGCAGACGGTAACTCGCAGCCGTTATTATTTTTGCTTTCCTACAAGCATTTTCTCAAGAATAAAATGTAAGAGATCACCGTTCTGGTAAAGGTCTTGGTGAACACCCAAATGCAGCAGAGATGGAGATCCCATGAAAAAGAGCTGCTTACCAAGCTTCAAAATAATGGGTTTTTATCTTAAACTGGCAAGCCAGTTCGAGAGAAAGCGTATTAACTGGTTTATGCAACACTAATTTCATGGTTAAGAGCCATGTAGTAATTGAGCTTTTAGACTTTGAAGCGTGGAAACAATAGAAGAATGACAGAGGAACGTAGAGCTGTGAGCTCCAGGCTCTTCTCACCCCAACAGTGGCCCCTTGGCCACCAAAAGGGACCTGTGACCATGACACCCTGTTTTCTACATCCCTCCCCACAACCCTGGGGGAAAGGGCCAAACACCTCATCGCCAAAACAAATTTAGGCTGAAATCTTTTAACTCTGAAATCCAAATGGGGGCACAACACAAACACTTCTATTCACAACAAATAAAGGAGAAGACCCTCACATGAGCCCAGATCCGCTCTTCAGATGGAGATGATAGTTGTCCCAAGGCATTGGAATCTTTTGCTGTGTTTCCATATTTGTGAACAGGTTTTTATACAAACAAACACACACTTCTCTTCCCTCACTAATTACATCTCCTCCCTGGAGATAAGAAAATCTTCTGCCCCAGTCAAGCACGGGTAGTAGCTGTAACTCCCAAAGCAAGAGATAAGTCCTAATTATATTTGTATTTAGACAACGTGCTGCTTACTTGAGCAAGAAGAGCGGCAGCGGCTGCCACCCGCTCTGGCTGGTGGTTCTTGCAGCCTGAGCTGTGCTGCTGTGACCCGGGACATGCGCAGGCTGGCGGCTGCTTTACTGGATGTCACCAGCCGCATCTCACCTCTGAGTTGTTTCCTGGAGCTAAATGGTTTTCCTAGAGGTCTGGTCACAAACCTGCTCCTGGAATACACAGGGAAAAGGTAGAGGGGTGGTACAAAAGGACAAGAAACTGCTGGAGATAGTCCAGCGCAGCCACCAAGATGCTGCAGGGAGTGGAGCATCTCCCGTGTGAGGAAAGGCTGAGGGAGCTGGGGCTCTGGAGCTGGACAAGAGGACACTGAGGGGGGACTCATTCCTGGGGATCAATATGGAAAGGGGCAGTGTCAGGAGGATGGAGCCAGGCTCTGCTGGTGACAACCAGGGACAGGACAAGGGGCAATGGGTGCAAACTGGAACACAGGAGGTTCCACTTAAATTTGAGAAGAAACTTGTTCCCAGTAAGGGTGGCAGAGCCTGGCCCAGGCTGCCCAGGGGGGTTGTGGAGTCTCCTTCTGTGCAGACATTCCAACCCACCTGGACACCTTCCTGTGTAACCTCATCTGGGTGTTCCTGCTCCATGCGGGGATTGCACTGGATGAGCTTTCCAGGGCCCTTCAACCCTCGACACTCTGGGATTCTGTGAAAAGCCATCTTGAAGCCCCTTCCTAATGCTTCAAGAGCACGGCCTCCACCACCACCAGCCAGTCCTCCCAGCCAGCTAAAAAAGAGGTTTCAGGGATGTCCATGGGGATCACAGATGGAGGAAAGGGCCACAATCTCTGCTAAAGTCCCTGACACCATTTATCATACAGGGATGGCACAGAAGATGATGATGTGACAGCCTTGCTGCGGCTGAACACTCTGGCCTTGGAGCAGACCAGCACCAGCAGACAGGCCCAGAACTGACCCAAGGCAGGAGAGATAGTCTGTCCTGTCCCCTCCTCATGTCCAAAGACAATGAATAATTGAGAGTGTGGAGCAACCAGAGAAGACAGCTAAGATACAGGGTAACCAGAAGCTCAAGACTTTTCCCCACAAAAAAATAAGAACCTTCAGTAATTCCCACTTACGTGCAGCTTTCAACGTAACCATATGCAACCAACCAGCAGGGTTGTGGTTTGCTGACACGACTCTGTATGTTCTGCAAATTCACAATGGAGCAGCGAGGGAAAGCGACAAACATGCATCAGAAGCTGCTTTGCAGAACACCCATTCCACGTGTGCCGCAGCGAGGCCCTCGCACACCCCACTGCCCGGACGCAAAGGCAGCACCTTCTCCTTCAAGACTCTGAGTAGAACATTTTTGAAACCAACACGGACTCAAGTAATTAAATAAACACATTAAACTTAACAGATTTAACACACCTTAGAAGCGGTGGGTACCTACAGAAAAGGAAAGAAGCGGCAACGCTGCCCCAGGCCCCCCGGCCCCCGCTGCTGCGCCCCACATCTGAGGGACAATTCATGTATAACAGAAGTTGGCTGCACTGGTTACATCTCCAACCCATTCACATGCAGCTTCCCCACTGCAAAACACTTCAGAAAGCTTCTCAGACCCCTGTGGAAGTCCATGAATGGTAATATCCTGCACCTAGGTGAGAGGGACAGAGAAAATCAGAAGGTCAAGTGACATACAGCAAAGCCACATAGCGGTTCAGCGGCGGAGACGGAAATGAGAATCCAGGAGGGGTTTTGCTTATGTCCCCTCTGCTTTATCTGTTATTTAACACCGTCTTCCTCTCACAGTGTGTAAACACAGTCCTGCCAGCCCACACAGCCCTTTGTAAGCTGTTCAAATACAGCAGCGGGCGGACGCAGACAGAATCACAGACATCCCGCTCTCCCGAGACCTCCCGCGGGGAGAGCGGGCACAGCCGGGGACAAGAACAACTCTTGCTCAGCAAACTGCAATCACGCAGGTGCTGGGAACATGGGAGGAGGGGGGGGAAAAAGGACAGAGAAGCTTTCATTGTAGCAGGTAAAGCAGACAGGATCCGCTCTGCCTCCTGCTGACACCGCGATGGCACCAGGACGGAGCCAGCGCTGCCGGTTCGGGGCACACGGGGAGCGCGGGCAGGGCCTGCCCCACGTGTTGTCCCACGCCACGCAGCCCTCCAGGGCCACACTCCTTCCCGCACCAGCCTGGATGCGCTGGTTCAATTAACAATTCTTACCAGTGATTTGTGCTCCATGTTAGTGCTGGTGACTCTCCCTGGAAAGCCTGGGCTGTGTCTCCCGGTTCATTAGATATTTTAATGAAGTAAAAAGGGATTTTGGAGGGAGGTGAATTGCAAACTTAATAAAAAAACGTGTATCCCAGTAATTTAGTTACTTATTTGTATTGAAGAAGCTGTGGAAACAGACGCTGGGGCCCTTCAGCTGGGATGGCTGATGTCTGCCATGTCCTGCTGGATGAGGCCACCAGCAGCACTGTCAGTGACGGTGGCTGAAGACACGTGCAGAATTTGGGAGAATAACTTGAAAACTCCCTTTCCTCAGTGCCCTGCTCCTTTGCCGAGGGAGGGACAGCTCATCGCAGCACAAACGGGGCGCTGCGGGAGGGAAAGCCGGGGACACAGCACCGGCGCTGCCACGTCCCTGGGGCCTGAAGGAGCGTGGGGAGGGAATCTGTAACAGCAGCTTGGTGGCCAACAGCTGATGATTATGAAGCAAATAGAAAAACGCAGAAGAACAGCCTGAATCTCAGATGGCATCTGTGAGCCAACCCCACGTTTCCTGGCCAAAACCAGGCCTCGTTTGTTGAAGTGAGGGGCTGTTCATCTGCCTCAGAGCCTGACACATCAGTCACTCCAGAGAGGAAAACCTGAACTCATTTCTGTTCCCCGCTGCACCCATCAGCAAGACAAATCTCTGACCTTTCAGAGAAGCTTCACATGTACCATCCTCCCGCTAGTCAGGAAAGACGCAGTCACTGGAATAATTCTCCAGCATCATCAGCATTAATTACCTGCATGGCTGGGCCTACCCTGGCAGGGAAGGGGAGCAAGTGGTGCCAGCACACTGGAAACGGGTGTTGCGCCAGATTGACAGGGACCAGGGGAGCGTATTCCCCAGCCCAAAGCTGCTCCGTGTTCCACATCAGCACAGTCTATTTATCCTCACAACAGTCTAGTGACACCGGCAGGAGTATCATCCCCCTCATACAGATGGCAAAGGAGGCAGAGAAAGAGCATTAACTTTGCTCGGTTAGAATGAGCCTCCTTGGAGCACCATCTTGGGCACCTTGGAGCAGCATCTTTCTGCTCAGAAATTCCGCAGTGAAAAGGAAACCTTCTGTCAGTTCTCCCCCAATTCCACCGTCCTTGAGGTGACTGGGGGAAAAAAACACCAAACAACTTCTACCCTGCCCTAGGGGGTAGGTAGTTGTTTAGGGACATGTGAAGCAAGAGAGTAACTGCGTTGAGAGGAAAAAAAGCGTGAGGAGGAGTAATACAAGATGAAGACAGGAGCAAGAATTAAAGTTAGGTCGTAACATTAAACAGGCTGCTACAACATCTGAAAGAAAATGACACATAGGAAGTTTTAATAGAGGATTTGATGCTGTAACACCACAGATTGCTCAACAGCTCCTGTTTTGGAGCTGCTGATGAGCGCGACCCAAGATGGGTCCTCGCTGACCCTTCAGGAATCCCGTTGCAATCGTCGGGGGGAAAGCGTCGCACTCGCAGGGCGACGGCGGGAGCTCCCCGAGCTGAGCAGAAACCCAGCAACCGCACGGGCAATCGGAAACAGAATACAAAAATAAAATAACTTGTAATTAACAAGAACGAGGAGTTAGCAGAGGCCTACGATCTCTAATCAATCTCTTGCTGCCTGGCCCGCTCCACCGATGAGCCCCATTGTTATTTCTGATTGTGTGTGCAGGAGCGCGAGACGGCTGCTGGAAGAATAGCACTCCATCAAAACGGTGATTTCTTTCTCCTCTCGAGACTCATCAAGGGTGAGGAGGAGGAGAGGGGAGAAGATAGAGATGCAAAAAGAAACAAACAGCTAGAACATGCTCTCAGAGATACTCTGTTGGGTTCAAGGAGGAAATAACTGAAACTGCGGGGATGCCAAGCACGCGGACTTGGATCCAGCGCTCCCAACAGTGCTGTCGGCTTCAAGACAAAACAAGAGCGTTCAGGAGAGGCAAAGTAACCTCTATATTAACCATCCTACTTATTCTGAGACGTACATCGGTCATGGTGCTCCCTGGTCACACCAATGCTAAGGCTGTGCTGGAATCTCAGCGGACTGGACATGAGTTTTGTCTCCTCCTTTCAGCCAGCACTTTGTCAGCATCACTTAGTGTTCGAAAAATAGCCTCTGAGGTCTTTCTTATTCAATCCAGCCTCATTTCCCTCCTCAAGAAAAGAGAATTAAACTATTACTTCTTGTCTGCATAGCTGCCCTGTTGCATTTCACACACCTTGTCAATACAGAAGCAACAGGACGGTCGGGTACACGGTAATGAGACAAGCAAAGGAAGACTGGGAAGTTCAAAGTGGTTATCCGTCCTTCCATACAAAACCTTTAACCCTTCCACCCTGTTCTGCCTCTGCACACACCATGAACCACATCAGAAGCAAGCGTTCACTTTTCAGATTGCCTTGAAGCCTCGGAGTTCCCCTTATAGATCTGCAAACCAACTCTTTACATAACTCCTTAAAGGGCTGTGCATCAAAGACACTGTGTGTGCGCTGGCTGTTGATTTAACAGGTTGCAGAAAAGCTGTTGATTTTATTACTCTATTACCAATCCAACAGGACACCAATAACATTTCATTTTGCAGCAAGAAGTGCCAGCCCTGTAGCTGGGAACATCCTCAAGCTGTGTCACCATGCTGCTGGTTTTGTTTGCTGGCTGACGCCTTCGCTATTCTCTTTCAAGGTATCAAGCCTATCATTTTGGGGATACTTTTCAATGAAATACTGCTGGTGTTCGGGGTTTTTTGGGGTAATTTTGACAGGAAATAAGAACACGGGTGGGCTGTGGAAGCAGGTAGAATTCTGTACTCTGCAAGACTGGGCTCTGAGGATATAGAAAATACGTGTCTGAAGGCAGCCTTTTGGCCAGGAGTATTTATGAGCTCAGACTCATAACACTGCTGTGATCCTGGAAGGAGCCTGTTTGAATTTCTTCATCAACCAACTTAGACCCAAATAATTTATACGTGAACTACTAAGGAAAATGAACACTCCTTTCTGAGAAAGTAGAGGAGCTTCAAACCAGCAAGATTTCAAACCCAACCAGATTGGAGGCAGCTGTTACACAGGATCAGACTGATGGCCTTTTCAGTCCAGGATCCTATCGAGAACAGTGACCACACTGATGCCACGTCAGTGGAGACAGTTCACTTGAAGCACAGCGAATACTCAAAAGCACAAATTCCTCCCTCTGAGCACTCTTCTTGCTCTCCCTTCTGCACTCAAGTCTTCATTCCCAAGTATTTCCAGAGGATGAAGTTCAATGTTTGCAGCAGCAGCAAAACATCCCAGAAAATAAATAGCATGCATAGGAATCTTCTTCCTAACATCTCTAGTAAGAGATTGCCTTTACACCTCAAAGTAGAGAGCTCTACATGTCCCTGCTTAAGTTAAATGTAAATGTTTAATGCAAACTAGTATTATTATGTGTCCACAAAGATATCTTAACATTTTGGAAAACCTACTAAGCTCCTGCTCTCAGCAACACCTTGAAGTCATAGGGTCTATAAAATACAAGTATTTCCAGTCTTCGTTTGAAATTGATGGGCTTGAAATGCGTTGGCTGAGATTGTGTCATTAGGCACACAGGAAGAGAAAGTCCACGGTTTAATTTCTCTGCACTGTTTGTTCATTTGTACAAGTGCCTCCAAATCATCTCCTCTTCAAATTTGACCAGTCTCTCTGTTTACCAAAAGACTTTCTTTGTCTGAAACAATTGTCATTGCCTTTCCAAAGGCCTCATTTCCTTACCCTCATTCAGGATCCACCCCGACACAAGGGTGTGATGTACACATGGCCAAGCAACGGCATCCTGGTTTGCCACCGCTTTATTCCAACTTAGCTAAAGTGATTTTGAGGCTTCCCAGCAACGTTGGTTTGTTTTAACAGATATATTTAATAAGCTGTTACAAAGGGAGTCAATGCAGCTCTTGGATAGCTCACGGGTGGCCTGACCTAGACATACCATTATGTGGAATGTAAAGTGTGTGTCACAGCCTAATGCATCTAATGTACCAGCAACGGTAACAGAATATGAAACTGTCAAGTGCCCCAATAACTATAATGCATTAAATCCCACAAAAAAAAAAATCATCACAAACTAAACTCCTGGCGAGGAGTCGGTACCACTGCTTTCCACTGCATTTAATTAAAAGAATAAAAGAGAGCAAACAAGCAAGAGCAGGCTGTGAAGTTTGAGATGCCCCTTGCTGCCTACACACACACTGCGACATCCTTCGAGTTGATGAGCTCATCTGTTGCATCAATAGGGATCACCAATAAATACTGATACGGTTTAATCAGAATTCAGTGCTCATTTATAGATGCAGCCATTTATATTCACAGCATGGCACTGCGATTAACCCTTTCATTGAAGCTGTAATTCCAATTAACGCTTGGCTGGACACATAAAGCATGTGGATAACAAGCTCTACCACAGTAACAGAATACCTTGGTCAGGAAAACCCAGCACGTCTTTAATCTTCATTTAGCTTTGAAGGAGTTACATTACAGTAGCTCCTATTGCGTCCCTGCTATTGAAGCCTTGCTGAGAATTAAATGCCACCAGCAGTGCTACTGAAATACATTCTAAAGTTTACAGGCAAACTACAGAAGCTTGTAAAGTACCAGGGGACTTCTCTGGTTTAATTATATAGACCCTATTTCATAAATTGCTTGAATGGAATAAATACAAATAGCATTCCCTGCTTTGCGACCTCTTTGGGTTAATGAAATGCACACAAACACCCACGGTCTGCTACGGCTCAGAAATTCCACAGCATAAACACACAACCTTGCTGGAAGCCGTAGTTGGGATTCAACATACACGAGAACCAGCTGCCTGGACTCAGCAAGGAAATAATTTGTTGTTTATTCTAAGGCGCAGACGGTGGGAATTGTCTGCGATTTACTGAACAGGGAGAAAGAGTCTGAGGTTTTGTTGTTCAGGCTCTAATTAGCAAACCTGTTTCTCTTATCTGAAGAGGTGTGTGAGGTAAGAGGGGCTGAGGAACTCCATGGATCAGCAAGCAACCCACCCTCGGCTTTGGGAAACGTGAGACCTTGATACTGCTGCTGCTGCTCTGCCTGGTGACACCTCCACCCTCCGGACACACTTGGGAACAAAGACTTGAGTGAAGAAGAGAGAGCAAGAGTGTTCGGGGAGAGAAATCCTCACTTGATTATTTATCCTCCTGCATGTAAATTGTTTATGTTGCCATGACATGAAGGAATATTGGATCCTGCTGAAGACAAACCAATGAAGCCAGCCAGCTCTTGTTCACGTGGCCAGTACACAACTTTCTCATGGTTTCTTAACTTTCTCCAAGCACTCCATCGCTCCTGTGACGCAGAAAAACTGCCAGCTGTACTGGCTGGGCATGGCATCCCACAGATATCTCAACAGTCTGCTCAGGTTTCATTCGCTAAAGAGGGGTACAGGCCTCTGGAGGTCCCAGAGCTCACAGCATCACACTGTCTCAACAAGAACTGTTTTCAGGGTTCAGTGATGGTACATTAAAACCAACCAAGTCATGCTCCTCTCCACTCAGTGAACTTTATTTTCTTGCTGTCATCTGTCTCAGTCCACAAACCTCATAAGGCCAAGTAATACAACAGTTCCTAGTTCCACTAAGAATCCTGGGTGCTGTCTTCTACTCACCTTCACTTGCTTTATTTGATGGATTTTTTCCTGAGGCTCTAGAGTTACAGGATGGGAAAACATTTGTTCTGTTACGTAAATAAACCAGACTGCAGCAATCGCCATGCAGCAGCAGGGCTGCGGAAACAGAACCTCTCCAGGTCCCTCTTGCAGAGCCCACTTCTGCACTGAATGTATCCAGAACCTTCATCCTTCTCATAAATGAGCCTCAGCCCAGGGGTATCGGTGGGAAGCAGGAACGATTTTAAGTGCCAGTTGTTTCTGTCACTGAGAAGAACATTCAGGTGGGTTGGAGTAGACCAGGGGTGTCCAACTCATTTTCACCAGGGGCCACATCAGCCTCGCGGTTGCCTTCAGAGGGCCGAATGTAATTTTAGGACTGTATAAATGTAGGAGTAGTTACATCTGTACAGTCCTAAAATTACATTCGGCCCTCTGAAGGCAACTGCGAGGCTGACGTGGCCCTGGTGAAAAGGAGCTGGACACCCCCAGACTAGGAGATCTCCAACTCTGACCATTTTGTGATTCTGTGGTTCTCCCGCTGACGTGTAAACCTGGGCTCTTGACACTTGAACCGATGTAAAGATGTAACTTAATAGCTTGATGACTCTCACGTCACACCTCAGCTCTCTAATGTACAACCTGACTGTGCGAGCTGGACGGTGGCACAGAAGAAACACAGCACCTATCAAGCCAGAACCCAACCTCAGACCACCCAGCCAGACCTATAAAGGTATAAAACTGGCAGAAGACAGACTATTAGTGCTGCTCGTCTGTGCTGTTCACAGAAATGGCACTTCACACACGCAAGGATGAGTGGCTGCTCAAAAGGAATTCCAATTTACATAAAGACGAGATGATGACATGCAGACAAACTAGAGGATAGCAAAGACAGTAAGGGCATGTATCTCACCGTGAGGTAAGGATGAAACCTGGATCGTTACATAAGGTTTTATTGCTGCAGCACTTATAACTGATAATATAAAAAGGTGAAGCACAAAGCCAGAAGCCTCAGGTATTATGCATATATAGTCTCTTCTCTTTACTCCTGACTTTGATATATAAGTGGGAGACCAGATGCCAAACCTTCTAAAGTAATTCTTTTAAAAGAAGAAAGCATCTTGACTTCCCTCGTAAGGAATACCCAGTCACACAGCAGCGGGGCAGTGATTTTCCACTCTAATCACTGAGAAAGAGCAAATGCATTCTGGCGTGCTGAAAACCACGAGCCCAAAGACGCAGGTGCAGCGAGGGGTGCGCAGCCCTACCTTAAAAAGCAGGCAGTCCCCTTGGTGCTCGGCATAAATGGAGGTGAGTCGATACTGGTTCTCAGTCGTGATGTCGATTTGGTACCCCGTGAGCGTGTAGCACACCTTGCGGAACTCCTGGATCTTGGTCTGGAAAACTTCCTTCAGACGCTGGTTTTTCAGTTCCGCGCTTTCCACTTGCTTCTTCAGCTCTAGGGAGGGGAAGAAAACGGGTCATTCCTTATAAGCCATCAGCACAGAGCCCTTGCGCTGTATTTACAGTGCTGGCCAAACTAAGTGAATTGAAAAGGTTAATTATATTTTTTAAAAGTGAATTAAGCAGACAGTATAAAGAAACAGGCAAACGAGATTCCTTTCCTCCTAGCTCCAGCAGACCAAAAGATAGTAAATTGGGGAATAAGGAAAACAGACGTGCTTGGATGCATTTTTCTTTTCCTTGGCCAGCTTTTTAACAATATACTACAAAACTCAGAGCTACAGCACCTGTTTCCCCTCCCCGCCACATCTTACTTTCTACACAGAACCCAAGCGAAGGGTGTTACACTACAGAAAGCAAAAACATTGAAGAATGGTAAGAAACATGCGTCTGTATGGTTGTGTCAGAAGGAAGCCACCTCTAAGGGAAATCTCCCCTATCGTACTCTTGATTCGACTCTAAGTGCTTTGATTTCAAGTTGACACACTGCTCAGGAATCCCTCAAGGTTCGGGAAGGGGCTTTCATTGCGATGGAAAGCCTGCGGAGCACCACGGCCTCGCTGCATCCGCTGCCTTAACGGGACGCGTCTCTGGAACAGGGGTCCTGCGGGACCACCCGCCGCTCACCCCACGTTTTATTGCTACAAAGGGAGCTGCCAGCACTGTGAATCCTGCAAGAGGATACACAACAATTACCATGAATCTTTCACCCAAGGTGCCTTCTGAGTAATTAAACCTCAATTTATCCCTCCATTAATTACAGAGATTGGCTTTACTTTAATATACACTAGAGATGTCTCCCAAGTCGGCTTGTTTTATCAACACTGTAGTCCAGGGTTAGAAAAAAATCCAAAATGGGCTCTTTGTAACAGCAAATAAACAGACTTCCTCGCTCACATACCTCTTTGTCATTCAGAGGTTTAAGGCTTTATCTGTGCTGCGATCAGGGATGCAAACGCAGCACATGTAGGGCATATGTCTTCAGTTTAGCCAGTGAGGGTCCAGCAGTAGGACAGCAGAAAGTTCAGTGCAAGACGACAGCCTGAGCACTAAGGAAGGTTTTAAGCTGGGCTCGTGGAGCCCACACTAAGGTATTATTGTTTCTCAAGCGAGCCGGAAGAGTTTTTGCTCAAGTATTTGCTGCAAAGTGTTTCCATCAACCTCTCGGGGGAACATGGGATGGTAACTGTGAGACCGTGGACTTGCCTGTGCAAGTGCCCCAGGAGAACACGAGTCTCCTCTTCTGCGCCGCTTCAGTGGGGCGCTGCGAGTGGGACACAATGATAACCCAATGGGTTATGCTAAAGTGTCTTAAATGCCACTGAGGATGCCCCTGCTCAGAAGTACTTTGGCCTAAATCCAATTCAGCTTAATCCCCAGGCAAGGACAGGAACTCTTTAATGGTTAAAAAGAACTACATATCCCTTTACTTCTGAGTGAGAGCATCCACGCAGGCAGAGTTAACAATGGCCAACTCCTTCCCTTTGTTTAATTCAGCTTTGCCTTCCTGAGCCACCTGTGGAGACGATGTGTGAGCCAAATATTTCCTTTACTCTGGGTCTCCCCTCAGCTGTATCTTGCTCAGGAAACATCATATATCAGTTTGTTCATTAAAACACTGCTATCCAGAACCACCTCCAGTTGCTGGGGGACGTAAGGTAAGTGTAACCCTGCTTACAAGCAAGTTACACACCGCCCCTTCTCATGAGCTTGAGAAGGTTGTGTCTGTCCTGGCCGCCCACACCAACCTCATCACTGCCTGCTTAACTCAATCCTCCCTTGGACTCTTACAACCCTTCCCCATCATCTCAGCTGAGTCTGCTCCTTTTTATTAATCAAGTAATCAGCCTCTGAAATCAGGAGGTTAATTGGCGGCTCTGACCTCAATATTGTCACAGTCTTCATTAGGCTATGCAATTGTTAAGGACAAAATCCTGTATATGAAAGTAAAAACTCAGTGACCACATTGCAGTGGTAAATAACACTGTGCCACTGTCAGAGATGGCACTGCCTTTAATATATCACGCGTGTCCAACAGCGATATTTTTTTGCTAATAAATGCAGCCTAGCCTTGGAAAAATAAATCTGCCTTTCGCTACCACACCTCCAAGGCTGCCTTTCCTGCCTTTATAACCTTGGGGGCAGAATGCACCCTAATTCATGAACTCCTTGAACAGCTTTTTATATTCATGAAGACTTGGCGCCTTTTCCCCTGTTTGGTCTCAGACCTGGTACTGCTAATGGCCATCAGGAGCATCCTCAGGCTGCAGCCTCACCGCCCGCCCACCAGCGCTGGCCTAGTTAGACTACACCCGCGTGAATCTAGAATAGCAACTAAGAGATGGCAACTGCTTTCCTGCGCTACCCTCAGGGTGAAAAAGGAAGAACTCTGGCTACAATCAGTCTTTTTATGCAAGAAATCCTGAGCTTTTCGATTTAACTGAAGACTAGCAAGCCTGCACTCCCGGCAGCGCGTCCCTGCCCCTCTTCGCCGTGCCTGCGGCGGTTTTGGTGTGTTACCGCATCAGCCGTCCTGGCTGAAGGAATTTATCTGCATGAAAAAGTGTTATCTCCCTGCTAGAGATGCCTCGTGTCAGCCGCTGGCACAAGGCGCCGAACTCAGTAACTGCTATTGTAGGCACGGCTGAGTGTGCCAGCACCAGGCAGGGACAGGATAAAGCCTTGACATCCCCTTTGTGGCTCCATTAGCAATTCCCCAACAGTATTTCTTCAGCGGCTCAGCTCGGGGATGGGGCAGAAAGAAACCACAAGCAGGTACAGGATAGGAATGCTTACGCTTGCAAGTGCCCCTAGCAAAAGGTCCATTGAACTCTGAGTGTAAAACACAGATCGTCCTTCCTTTCCGCCCTGTTAAACTGCAGCCCGCAATAGTTCAGCTGCAGCAACTGCTGACGCCTTCCTCCCGCAGGATTTATCCCCTGGAAACAATTCAGCAAAGGGCTTCTCCCAAATTCACTCAGGACAGCACTCAGGACCACTGCTGCTCCCCTGCTTCCCATTGAGGGCTCTGCTGATACAACCGAGCGGCAGCGTCGGGAGGAGGATTCACAGAAGAGTAACGCGGTCGGAAGGTAAGCCGAGACTTGAGAAACGCAGGACGGGATCCCACTGCTGAAACAGCCATTTGAGATGCCCTAAGATATTTTTCTCAGCGTCCCACCGCGCTTATGCAGCAAAAATATTTCCTGCAAGTTCTACATCATACCAGTCGGCTCCAGGTTGCTGGATCAGAGGGTGTCTTAAATGGCATGGGACGCCCATTAGCAGGCACTGGGTACCCACCGAGCCTCCCACACCACAGCTCTGCGGATTCCCTGCACCCGGAGAACAGCACGAGCAGCACACGCACTGACCTGGGGACAGTAATTAATCTGTCCTACGTTTCCCCCACCGAGTGAAGGTGCTAAGCTAAGAAGCAGCTCATTGTTTTCTCCGCATTTGAATTCAAAGAAGTGACAGCGCTAATTCTTAAGCCTCATCTAATACCGCTAATTCCCGCCAAATTTCTAGCGCAGTCAGGAAAAATTGAATTCAAAGTCATCACTTGCACGGAGTGCAATTCAGCGTATTTCAGGGCGATATTTAAGGCACAGTCACATAGGCCGCCGAGCAGAGGGGGATCCTTTCAGATGGGTCCGGGGGTGTTAACAGAGCAGGGTCCTGATGGCAGCACAACTGTTGCCGCTTGTTTTATCTACAACCTACAGAGCACTGGGTGTCTTGATCCTTTAAGATCCTTCACAACATTTGGAGAATTAGGTTCAATGACACATTTAAAAGGCAGCGTTTGAAAACCAGAATCCCAGTATTCAGAGCACTCGCACGAGGTCCCGTGTTCAACTCCGCCTTCAAAATTTGCCTGTACTGAAGAGTTTGATGGGGAAAAAAGTACCCACTGAAAGTAAATGTTACAAAATTAACTTTGCCAAGTGATTAAATTTCCCCTAATAATGCTGCTTCTTGAAACACCTTGTATTTTCACACACTTATATTGACTTCAATGAATAATTCAAACTATTTGGGATAAATAAATAAAATATGAGTTGGGCTTCTTTGGTCTTCTATTGAGAATGTCACTGCTGTTTATTCCATTGCTTTTACACTCCTTCCATCTGAAAACGTTCACAGCTGCCTGGAAATACCACAGCTTCGGCTCCCGCTCCCAGTTCAGAGAGGTCGATCAATAGCAATAGCAGCCTCTGCACCAAAGAAAACCAAATCCACACTTAACCTTTTCCCCAGGGAAAGGAGGGGAAACAATGTGTCTCTCAGCACGCCAAAAGTGGCATGAAATTCAATGTATCGCTAGTCTTTTCCAGGAAAACACAAATTTGTTCTGCTCATCCTCAAAGATGCCACAAGCCATGTAGCTGCATTAATTCAGTTGCGAGCCCAGCTAATATATCTCTCTTTCAGAAAGGCCTTAAGTCCTTTCTAACTCTCCATTAAAGGTTGTTTTCCCTTAGTAGCATGTTTGGGGTCACTCACTCCAACACACAGAGGATAAAGTGCTTACACATGGATTCCCATCCCTGCTGTGATGCCCTGGACAAGTCACCCAGCGCCGCTATGCAGGATGCTGTATTTTTACATACCTTGCTCTATTTAAACAACAGGCTGCTTAGATTTTGTTTCAGCCTACAGAAGGGCTCCCAGCACCATCCTGTCCTCACGAGGTCCATAAAGGGAAGAGGGAAGGCTATTTTCTCAGTTCCAAGAAGCAAGGCCACAATTACCCTTATTCTCTGCCATCCGCACAAGCTGCTTCTCTCCATTTCCATAATGGTGCAGCGTCGCCCCTCAATGACCCCCCCTGCACCCCCAAACTGTTATTTAATCACATTCTCCCAGTGCATGTCTGTCCTTCCCATCTGATTCCAACCATGCACCTGAAACCTGTCCAGTCGTTCCCTGTTCAAACCCCGAGCTGAAGTTTTCCAGCTTCGGTTTACGACGAACAGCATCTGAAAATATTCCTGTAATATTCTGTGAAGGACACAATATAAAAATAAATTGCGTCGTATTAAACAAAAGCTAATAGGAGAGGAGCTGAACGTTTTCTGACGCAGGCAAGTTTACGACCATTGCTTTTGAGAAATAAATGTGCTTTGCTGGGTTTTATAGGTGTGTTTTACACCCCGGGGGAGCAGGACCCACGCCGCCCTCCCCCGGCATCGCCATCCAACGGACTCCAACCGCTCTTCGCAAAACTTGCAATTTGCGACATTACAACCACGAATTATAACTTTTCTTGAAGGTAAAACCAGTTTGATATTCAACAGACTGCGCTGGCTGTTCAATTCTAAACCTAAGTGGTATTTATTTGATCAGTCAACAGTGGTTTATTTTTAAACCGAGCCTGTGCCATATGGCTGAGCGCACCTCCCCGCTCCCTCCTCAGCCCCAGCTCGGCCCTCCAGCAGCTCCGGGAGGAGCTTTCAAAGGCAGCATGTTATTAATACAAGTAAAGGTCTCCACCGCCATGACCAGCGACAGCTCCTGTGCTGCCCAGGAGCTCTCCACTAAGAAAATGCCCCATATATTTCTCTCTTTGCTGAAGAAATCTCCATTTCGGATCTTTACGAGGGCACCATTTCTTGGAAAGAAGTGCATAAATAACCTTTATCCTCATATAACTTGCGCAAAGTGGCAGTGGAGATCAAAAGGCCATGGCAAGAGAAGCAGGACATTGAGAACTAGAGATACAAAGCTACAGAAGAGGACAAACTTGCTCTCGTAGCCACACACACATCATAGAACCATAGAACAGTTTGGGCTGCAAGGGAACTTTGAAGGTCATCTACTCCACCCTCCCTGCAATGAGAATCTTCAACCAGACAATACAAATTAGGATTAAGTACAGGGTTGGTTTTTTTTCTTCTAATAATGCTGAGATTACAACTCCAAGTCGCAAAGCTCAGGAGCACATTTGAAGCTGGCCCGGGTAGAGGACTCGGCCGCGGCAGATGAACCAGCAGCCAGCGGTGTGTCCCCCGTCCTTCTCAGCTTTGGCAAAGCTGTTTCAGAGCTTTTGGAAGCCCAGCTCAGCTCCTCAGACACGCCGCAGCGCGTCCGTGTTGTTCTCAGCAATGTGTTGTATAAAGAGACCCTGGGTAGCTTTAAAATCACCGGCTGAAATGATGTGAACAGCCTGCTTGCAGCTATACAGAACTCGGTGGGGATGGCCATATTCACCCTAGACGCAGCATAAATTAACCTCAGGAGAGCTGTTTATTGCCCAAGGTGGACTTTAGCAATTAGTATGATACAGCTCAAACCATTTGGAAGTCAGGATTGTCACACCGGTCATAAATTGTGAAGCGAGCAGGAAGACATCTCCCTCCACCCCCCAAATGATGATTAAAGTCTTCTAGCCACATTTCCCTTCCATTTGGCAATTACAGACCAACCGCGCTTCCCAGAACAACGTCAGCCAGGGCTGGAGCTGGTCATTAACTTCAGGTGCAAAAAATAGCCTCACCTTAAAAATACAAATACACCGTGTCACTTAAGTTTACAGGAAAGTAGGTATTTTCTGCTTCTAGAACAAGCCAGCAAATATTAGGCATAAGTCTGAGTCTACCTGGATTGGAGTTACCAAAAATAAAATGAGATAAAATAAAGTCCCCGAGTCTTTCGACAGGCTGCGGTTCAGAGAAGGCTGGTGGCAAGAACAGGGGCAAAACTCATATTGTTTCCCAGAGAAAGCAGCGATACTTCTCCACTAGGCTGCTTCCAAAAAATAGGAGTGGGCTTGAAACCATTCAAGTGTCTAATGTAAGAATTAATCCTAGGGACCACATAATTAACGTATATAACACACACTGTTAATTACACAGGGTGGTCTTCAGAAGCATCTAATAGGCGAATTTATCCCCTGTCTGATCACCTCCCCTGCACTCTGCCCATTATCTTGTTTCCACCAGCACATCACCACTATTAACCACCACTCCAAAACACTGGATGCTATTTAAATCTCTGAAACCGCATCCACCATCTGCTATTAAAACAAACACAGGAACACCTCTCCAGAAATATTTGTTTGTTCCTTCTCAAAGTGAAGATTATTTGCAGAAGTTATAGCAGGGTGGATAATATTCAATCATGCATTAGAGAGAGCTTTCGAGTTTATTATCTAATGATGTTCATCCAGGCTATGAACAGGAGCTTTTCACCACTGGCAAGAGGTGATTCCAAGGTTTCCCAGGAGCACAACCATTCTGCTCTTACTCTGGGAACTTTCTACGCTCAAATTCTGCCTCATGAAAAGGTTATTGGACTCAGTGATTGTGCTACTTACACGTCTCCCCTGCCCCGTGAATTCCACGCTCACAACACAAAGATATCATTTGCAGGCAGATGGATCTAAATATAAAATTAATGAACACCTTAAGAGATTCCTTCCATTTCTGAAATATCTTATTGAATAATGAAGTGGTGTAAGACAGAGCCCGAGGTGGGACCGAGCACCATACAGGTGTCCTTTAGTTCTTATTTGGGACACACAGACCAAACTCCAAGCCGTGCAGCCCCCCGCCTGCTTGGAGACGGGTTATGAACAAGCCCATGCTGCTGCATTGGACTAAATCCCTTGAAGCGCTTCTCTTCTTGGCAGACCTTCTAACACCATTCCCAGCTCCAGAACTCACTTTATTTTTAAGACAAAGGCCCCGTCGTGCCCCAAGTAAAGTGGTTTTGTGAAGGCCAGGCTGTGGTTGCAGCGGCGTGCGGGGCCGGGCCGATGGAGCCGCGGTGCGCAGCACACGGGGGATGGCGCCTTGCACAGTACGCCAGGAAGAACGCACAGCGCCCCAACCAGCCAGCGGGGATGAGAACACAACCGCGCTGCAACAGAGAGGCAAATCTCTGCAGCACGCCACTTTGTTTGTGTTTTTAATGGGAGAAGATTGCGGAGTTTGTTTTGGGGCTTTTGTTCCAAAGGAAACTAAGCTCTAAAAAGCCGCCGCGCACTCCTTCTATTCAATCCTTTTCTATTCCCTGTTTATCCCCTTAATGGTGTTTTGAAGTGTTGGCACCGCAAATGCATTGCTCTCGGCCTGAAAGCACTCTGGATGCCAACTCATCAAACCTCGCCCAGACCCTTCTCTTTGCTCTTCGTGCTCCCGCAGCAGGACCCAAAGGCTCAAAAAATCACACCCCGCATGTCTGTGCGCTCTTCGGAGCGCCCGGACCTCCTCTCACAGGACACGAGGTTCTGCCCTATTTTTATTGGCATATTTTTCACCTTCTACTTCATTTTCTGGTGGCCACTTTATGAAAACAATCCTTTAAAGGCGGCCGTGCTGGAGCTGAATGAAACGCTGGTTCAGCATGGAGCAGAACAGCAACCAGGGAAAAGGAGCTTTCAAAGAGCAAAACTGCAGGAATGTGAGACAGACGTAAAGACGAGCAATCTCTTTTCCCTGGAGCATGAAAGATGTTTGGAAACAGAGCCATCTCCTGGATAACCAGGCTTTCAATCACATTATTCCAGCCTCTGGAGCTCATGTTTCCATCGAGGAGTCTGTAGCATTATTACGGATAGGGCGAGTTGCTTCTCTTAACATCATCCTAAAGCTCTTAAGCGAGAGATGAAGGCTTGAAGTCTCCAAGCAATGCCCACAAACCGGCCCAAGAGCGGAGAACCACCAAAATAACCTCTGGACAGGGAGACGGGAAAGGTAACATCTCGCTCAGCCCAAACGCCGGGTCTCATTTCCCAGTTCTCAATTATTCATCACGTGCTAACTTCCAAACCAGCTCGGCTTTAAATTTTTAAATATTTAATAATTGGGAATTAAATATTAATGCAATTTTATTAGAAATTTGGGAAGATGGGCAGTAAGGCTCTAATTTTTAATTTCATCGTTGGGACTGACTGGCTACTCAGAGAGACTTTTTACCTTCCTAGAAAGAGAAGGAAGCAAAAGGGTAAAACCAGTATTTATGGACCTCTCCAACTCTCACCCACGAGACAACACAAATAACTGGGCCATGTATTTTCCAAAAAACTAATCTTCTTATAAAAAAGCTGAGAAAGCTACATGGGGAGCATGCTAGAAAGCTTTCAGCTGCAGTGTCAGGAGACTTCAGGAGCTCCATTTGGGTGTCATATAGAAAGATGTCCATCTTGGGCTCATGTAGTGTGTCTGACTGGTAAAGAGAGAGCCGAGCAGCCTCTGGCTACAAAAGCAACAAGGAAAACACACAATAGGTCTCAGCTGTGATTCGAGGCAGATGTGGGGAGAGTTCAGCTCAACACACACCTGAAAGGAGACAGGTCGCTCCCTTCTTCTGGTGCCTCCTCAGAAGGGACGTCAGGATGTTTCCCCTGAGCTGGTCTGACAACTCGGATTCATTAAACACGCACGCCCGATTCTCTCCATGTTGCTCCTGCAAATCGTGTTTTCTTCTTTCCTACCCCCTCCTTTTTAGCAGATGACACGTCTCTCACCCTGATCCGTGCCGAGAGCAGGCCCGTGTTCCTGTCCCGCTCTATTACGAGCGCGCGTTCCCTACGGCGGCAGAAATTGTACGGTTTACACAAAAGATGACACGTAAGCCCTGGAATTATATGCAAATGAACGGATCCGTTCCTCACTTCTTACCATTACAGCTCTGACTTCCCAGCAACCGCATGGGGTAATTTCTGCACCAGCTTTCAAACAAAGGGCATCTCTGTGTTATTAACATCTCACTGTGGCGAGCAGTTTGTCACCTTTCACAAAAATGATCTGAAAAGACACCAGCAATTATTCCTAAGGAGATTATTGGGTGGCGATGGCCCAGCACGGCAGCTGGAAGCTAAAGTAACATAATATTCACTGGGAAAACTCCTTTTTCCAGTCAAGAGAACATGAAGCAGATTTAAAAAATGAACGACGTTGGAAGCAAACAAAAAACTCAAGGAGGAGTCAAGCTTGTTCCCTTCTATTTTGTTCACGTCTACACCAACATTAGCAGCACATCTTCAGAAAGGAACCAAAAGCTTCTGACTGACACAACGTGACAGAACATGAACTTTGGAGATGTACCCCGGGAAGGAGCGTGCTATGTCAGAAATAAAAGACCCTGATGAAGAATGACTCCAGCACCTCTTTCAACCACAAAAATCAAGGCGATTTCTAGGTCTTGTACATTTGATTCTTCCAATATTTGTTAAGCACTGAGGACCAAATATCTGCAAGACAGAAAAGTGTTCTCCTGGGATTCCTGAATGATTCCTGGTTGTATCTATAATAGGACCCGAGAACCAATACTTGCTTGGCTAAAGTTCACGAGTGAAGTGGGGCAAAGCACAGAAGCCCTGTCTAATTTCAAGCAATTACTCATGGCCATTGGACAGAAATTAGTCAGTAGGGTCTATGCCTGTGCAAGAGGGACCAAGGGATCCAGCCGCCCAAAAGATCTACCACCACCACCACACCAAATCAAACCAAACCAACCTAAACGTCTGCCCTTGGAGATAAAAGTGGAAATTTCTTATGAAGTTAAATACTTTCGCTAAAGAGAAACTAGTTTGTTACCGTGAAAAACGCGTTTCATTACTTTGCTGGAAGCTTCTTCTAAACACCACCACCTGTGTTCGGAGATCTCCGCTTTGTAGCCAGAAAAGCACAAGACAATCTGGGCAAGTTTCCTCTTTGCAATAATGCGAAGGAAGAAAAGAACAAACTCTCACTGCACTTTTTGAGCGCATATTGTCAACAACTCTAAGCTCGGCCTTATCACACAACATATAAACATATTGAAAAAATTATGAGCTCTGCCTACTTCAAGCCCAAGAAACATCCGTACAGCACATAATGGTCCAAAATGAAGCACTTCAGTGTGTTTGTTTCTTCACCGACATTTAAAAATGTTTCTCCACATCATCTAGGAGCTATATATACATACATATATATAGATATATAGGAGGTATAGTCCAGAACCAGCCATCATGCTGCTGCCATACAGTCACACAACAGGACAAGCAAGTCAATATGTAGAATAATACAGTCAGGGGACCGGACAGATCCATGAGGAGGTGAGGACACACAGTGACTTTGCTAAGTTAACTTAAAGAGTAATTCATACAATCATAGAATGTCCTGAGATGGGACACACAATGATCATTGAGTCCAACTCCTGTTCCTGCACGTGAAAACTCCCAAATTCCCACCGTGTGTCTGAGGGTGCCATCCAACCGCTTCTTGAACACTCGTCTAGAAACACCCAAACCACACACTCAGAGCACAGAAACACAAAATCAGCCTATTCAGCAGATTGAAATGCACATCACAAAAGCGCCTGTATGTATCTATCCACTGCATCCTTCTCATCCACATCCCACCTCCTCCAAAAGTCTTGGTATAAGAATTGGTGGAAGCAATAATCACCAAAATATTTCCTAATAAATAATTTCTTAAAAGAGAAGTAGGAATAAGATTTTGAGAGAGAGAAACTGCAGTAAAGGTTTCAGGATGGAGTCGAGCTCTCGGAAATCTGTCAAAAATTGGAAATGAAGGAAATGGTGACATTTGTAAGCATAAGAAAATGATGAGAGACAGACAAATGCAGTCAGCACACATGTACCTGTATGGACCTACCCATTAAAACACCTCCCGTGGATCCTGAGAGCTCCCCTCAAACACAGAACAAGGGCAGTTTGAACAAAGGATCTGGCCAAACCCCCAAGGAGGTTAAAATTGGCATCACACTAATTCTTATCAGCTGAGGGACTCTGGTGGGGAACAATGAGGAGTGGTGACTGATTCCACACCTGCGTGTTCAACCGAGCAGAGCCAGCTGGGGAGATCCAGCAGCAAATGACCCAAAGGAGGGATTTCTGCTGTTAACACAATGCAGAGGGCTCGTGTCTCTTCTGTGGGAGGAAGGACACTGAAAAGGTCCAGTAAAGGGACTTGACACCTTGAGAGTTGAGCTGGTCGCATCATTTGGACCACAAATAATAATAATAAGAATAATTATAATAAAATGTTGTGACAGAGGGGGCTTGAGTGAGGAAAAAGGGTGAGGGAAGCAGAAACGTATTCTTAATGAAAATCTCATGCTCTTAAAAATTGCACTGAGGTCACTTTTCTGGAGCGATGACAAACTCCTGGGATAAAGGCTGGAAAATCCTGGTAGTCGTGTCACATTTAGCAAGTCAAAGATATGTTTGTATAAGGCTGTAGAGGGCTAAATCCATTTTACATGCTGTATGTATTATTAATTTCTGACAGTGGGCTTAGAAAAACCTAATTCGTTGGAATAGGAGCTCCCTTTGAGCGGAGGGAAGCCTTTTCAAAACTCATCTTTTATTGACTGAGTCATTTTTGAGTCAATCTGTCTGCTTTCGGCAAGACAAGAGTTTTAAATCTTCTCTCTCTTTTTTTCTCTTCCTTTTTGAGTCGTGGCAAGTCTATTAAAACCTGCTAATGTATGCAGCAAGGCCTCTGATTTGAAATGTAATGAATTCTTCAGATAGTGGCAGATTAGGGGGAGAAGATGATAGAAACAGCCGGAGATGTCAAAAGAAGAACTCTCCAGAAAAAGAGGAGGAGAAGGGCAAACGGGAACGAGAAAGATTAACCCTTTTCGCCCAGCAGAAAATCCTTCAGCATCATTAATAGAATCTGTGAGAAGAGCAGAAGTGGAAGAGGCAGAACATCTTTGGGTTTGCCTGGGGCTGAACGAGACAAAGAATAAACGAATCTTCCCTCCTGGAGCCTCTTGTAAGATTAGGTAATTCCCTAAGTGAAAAATGAATAACAGAGAGAAAATTAGCTCCATCCATATAAATAAGCCTTCATATTCCAAACTCGTCACCCAGAGCTTCCCAGGCGAACGCCCTGAAGAATTTTTGCTGTTGTGTAACAGATGGTTTCCTCCTCCCCCCTTCCTTGGTTTAGTTCCAGCCGCAATATCTTTCAGGTGATCTTGTTTTAGCACAAAAATGAGCGTTTTGGGTGTAAATCACCAATCGCGGTAGCGAAAGGACACTTGGCAGTTTGATTGCATTTGGCATCTTTGAAGTGCCGGACAAACAGTTACACAAATGAGAGATTAGCGCTGTCTCCATTTTACAGAGAGAGGAGCTAAGGAAAAGCAAGCCAGGGATGGCGCTTAATTCGGCAGCACTGAGCTGGTGACAGCCTGGGCTGCGAATGCAGAATCTGCTGAATCACAGCACAGAGCTGGGATATTGTCCTGTTTAACGGGAAGATTCTTTGCTCAGCCTTGAATTTGATGGCTTTAAAAAATAAAATTAGCTCTCTAATAAATTTATAATGAAATGAAACCTTAGAGAATACAGTCTGATGGAGCACAGCTGACCCGAGAGATTAAAATTAAAATTAAGCTCAGCATAACTGCTGCAGGTGAGTAAATACGGGGTAAAGAGGAACCGGCCCTGTCAACCTAATGCCCCTTTGCTAATGACAGGCAGGGAAATGTCCTAACAACTGAGAAATCCCAAATAACAGAGGCAAAATCCTCCAGTTTAACATGCAGCAGAGGTACCTAAGCCCATGCATGTCTTGAAGCAGAGACTGTCTTTCCAAGGCGTTCAGTCCTCTATCACACAAGCCAAACTACAAAAGGCAAAAGAAGTTTAAAGAAGTGCAAAGTTAGCTCAAAAAGCTGCTGGAGACATAGAGACTGTGGAAAGTAAGCATGGGCTGGGAAAAACAGCAGCAGGAAACCTTTGCAGTGGGCTGCAGGGCAGGGGTACGAGCGTTATCTGGGAGCGCAGCGAGCTATGGGAGCGAGCCTGGCTTTTCAACTCGCTCCCAGGCATTGTCTGCTTTTGCTTGCAGAAACACAGCTCTTTCCACCCTGGAGAATCACAATGGCTGGACGCCTGTGCCCAATGCCTCCTGAACTCTGTCAGCCCTTTGATGTGATTCTCCCCACCTGGGAAACTGTCTTTTCCTACCAGTGTGTTTGCTTCACAACCCTGATGTGAAAGCTGCAGAATTCACGGATAGGAACTTTTACATCTCCACGTATTAGTGCTTGTGGGAAGAAGAAGAGGTTACGCTTGCTTTTATGTATGTAGACACAATCCTGACCTTTAGCTTGGTCCTGACCCTCTGATTCAATAGCCGGCACTCGCGCTCTGAATCAGTAATGAACTAAAGGTTATGGCAGGGAGCACGCTGCTGTGGATATACCATTCTGTAGAAAAGATAAGAAACATAGACCTGGCCCATTACAGAAGAGGCAAAGCATCTTCTCGGCAGAGCATTTTTATGTGGGGACAAGGGCACGACCCAGGGCTGTGGGCTCAGCCCTCGCATCCCATACAAATGCCATTCGCGGAACCGCATTCTGCCTCCCCTGCTCCCAAGTTGAAAAGTCACTTCTCACTTTCTGCCATGAGGACGGCTCCTGTGTGGCACTAAGCCGTCCCTGCATTTCACGCTGGCTGTGGAGGCATTTTAGTGATGGATGAAGTAATCCTAGTGCGTATTTCCTACAGCTGTGAAGTTTGCAGAGCACTTTGGGAATCCCACGAGGCCGCCGTGCGTATTGCAGCAAGCCCTGCCGGCACACGCTGCTGCAGCAGCCGCGAACAACAGCCTACCCCAAAATATTGCTGGTTTTCTTTTCTTCAGTTGCAACGTGCATTCCCCCTCTCGATGTCTCCTTTCTGGCTTGTTTGTTTGGAAGATCCGCTTGGTTCTCAGCATTGTCTGAGCTCTTCCATCTCTTTAGCTCCTGAGAGCTCTGCACCCAACTGTAGGAGTCGGTACAAAGAACAGGATCCAACCAGCCAACCAACTGTACCAACCCTCTTTCCCCCTTTTCTTTCTCTTTCCCTTTTTCTCCACTTTCTCTATCGCGTGCTGTTTTATGGGCAAAATAATAAACTAACACTGTTTGATTGACTTATAACCCCTTGGCATTTTGGTTGCCTTGATTTTGCGCTTTGAGATCAAAGTAAACGAAGCATCACGAGTCCATCACCAAATAGACCGTGACACCAACGCTGCCTTGGTGCAGGACCCTGCCTGTTGGGAAGATCAGTCAAGAAACCAAGATCCCTGGTGTTTAGTCATCACCGAGAATATTTTGGTGTAGGAAAAGAGCAGCCCATACAGGTAACCTTGACACTTGGTCTCCCACGATCCACATCCACGGAGAAGAATTCATTTCAGTTTTGGTTTAGAGAAGACTTTACTCCCTGCTGCTGTGAGCTCTTCTGGCCGAGGTCAAAGGCACTGAGACCGTGCTGCTGGTCCAAACAGACCTGCTGGGACAGGTCAGCCAGAGCTTTAGGAAGAATATATGGCGAGGGAAGGGAAAACTGGCAGGAACAAAAGGTCTCTGAGCGTGGGATGTGCAAGCAACAAAAAATAGATTTACCCAACTAGGCTAAATCAATGGATTAGCTCTGTGCTTGAAGAAAGTTATCATTAAAGGCTGTGCTATTCAGAAGCTCACTTTACATCTGAGAAAAGTCTGCAAAAATCCTCTTGCATTATCCCCAGCCTTATAGATTTTTTCTTTTCATCTGAGACTCAGAGTGGGGATTACCCATTAAGGTGCAATAGCCAAATCACATTCAATCTATTCTCTATTAAAATAAGAAAAAGCTTTGGTCTTTCCTGTCCTCTTCCATCTCATTCCCTCCCCATGTCTACATCCAAAGCATTTACCTCCAACTTTCAACAGACACACAAGTCCTGAATACCAAGAGGGCACACAGGATGATGTCTAAATAACAACACTCGATTCTCTGTCCTACAGGCTGCATCCTGCTTCTTCAGCACCAAAGCACGAGAGTTCATTTCAAAAACATCATTTACTTCTGAAACCAGCAATGACAGAGATAAAAATCACCAGTCAGCATCGACCAATTTTGACCTGCGCTGTTTCCTTGATTTCATCCCCTTTTTGTGGCGCTGCTATGATGGTGACAGCAGCCCTGGGGTGCTGGTAGCGGAGCATCTGGCCTCAACCGCACCACTGTGCTAGAACATCTGCAGTCGTCCACATCTGCATTCATCCACATCTGGCCGCCCCGCCGCTTGGCTCAGCAGCACCAGCTGGAGCAGATGATGCTCAGCAAGGGATGAAGTGACCGAGAGAACCAGCTGTGCCACACCTGCCTCTGCCACCCCGCTGGGACCACACTGCGGTACATGGGGGGGTTGTCACTACAGCTCGGTGAGGTCGTGAAAGCAAAGGAAACCTAAAGAAATACCTTCACAGGCAGGAGAAGCACAAAACTGCAGGCACCTGAAATGCTTTTACCGCATTCGAGTTTTTATAGAAGCGTGTTTGCTTTTTCTCAGCCGCAGAAGCCAGACCGTACACAGCTGCTCCTTCGTGCAGTCTCTCCCCCACAGTGTTTTGATTTAGGTATTTTCCTGTAATGTTTGCAACTTAAACACATCAGAATTGTGCCAAGGCTTCTGAAACACTAAAAAGGACCGGAGTTATTAGAAAAGTGGAAAGTTAATAAACCCTGAGTCATTATAACAAACTTAGGAGAACTCCAGCATTGCTCTGAAGCGTCCTGAAGCAGAAGAGCTCAAATTACCTTGAAATCATCTTTCCAGTAAAACCAAAATGACCTCCCTTTCAGCATGAGACCTATTGAAGCATCTCGACCCTTTAGACATTATAATCTTCCTTCTGTATAGCCACACGCCGGTTATAACACCAAAGTATTTTGGTTGATAGACATTATCAATAGTTGCTTCCAAAAGTCAGTGAGCTGGAAGCAAGGCATGGCTGGTGTGCTCTCAGCGCTGTTTATTCTGCTGCTCTGTTAATTGTATTTATTTGTATTAGGATTCCAAAACAAAAGAAGTCAATTACAGCTTACTAGGAGTTATAAAGAACTTGTGTAATTGGGCTCCTGATCTAGTTATCAATATAAATAGACATGCCGTACTAAGAAGTAGAAGATAAAGCCACAAAGGAAGGTTTGCACTATTCGCAGGCACCCAGAGTGAAGAAACAAAATTAGAGAAAAGCTAAAGAGAGTTTTATTAATGCTTCAGATGACTTGGAAAAAAGTCAATCATAACACTGTAAACAAGGAAGTTCTACAGCAGTATTTAAAAATACCTGAAATTGTTTCAGGAGCCCCATTGATTTGAATTAGGCAGCTGCATAATCACAGGGGCTGCAATTTTAATGAACATTTCAACAGGAAATGTAGAGCTGATTATATATATCAAAACAGGAAAGATCCAAATGCTGCAGCTCCTCTTTGTTGTTGTTGTTGTTGTTGTTTTATCACCTTAGTGTGCACACCCAGACCAGGTCTAGAACTGACACAGGACTCACCTGCTCAGTGATCACCTTAGTGTGCACACCCAGACCAGGTCTAGAACTGGCACAGGACTCACCTGCCCGTTGATCACCTTAGTGTGCACACCCAGACCAGGTCTAGAACTGGCACAGGACTCACCTGCCCGTTGATCACCTTAGTGTGCACACCCAGACCAGGTCTAGAACTGACACAGGACTCACCTGCTCATTGATCACCTTAGTGTGCACACCCAGACCAGGTCTAGAACTGGCACAGGACTCACCTGCTCATTGATCACCTTAGTGTGCACACCCAGACCAGGTCTAGAACTGGCACAGGACTCACCTGCCCGTTGATCACCTTAGTGTGCACACCCAGACCAGGTCTAGAACTGGCACAGGACTCACCTGCCCGCCCGGGCTGGCGGCAGCTCCCAGCGTCCCCGGCTGCAACCCTGGCGTCTCTGCCTCCATACGTATCATTAGGCACAGCATTATGAAAAATAATTAGGGATTCAATCAGATTTTACACTGGATCAAGTGACTGGAAACTTCAATGCTGTGCTGCAGCTTTCCTTTAACATACTGTAGGGCATGTTATATATACTTAATTAGATAATGTTTATACAGTGCTTTGAAGAAATAAGGAACTCTGTGAGGGCTGGGTCGTATTTTCGGAGAGGAAAAGAGCGGTGTTGAGACAGCGCAGGCACCGAGGGAGAACAAAGCTCTGAGAAACCCAACACCTTGTTTGTAGAAAGGCTTGAGGACATCTGAGAGAGAGAAAAAATACAACAGCAGCTTCCAGCACCTCGGTACTGAGAAATAACCAGAAGTTGTAAAACATGGGATGCTGCAAAGGCACTGAAATGACAGTCTTGCTTTTACCAATGGGGGAATAGTGGTAACCGAGCCAGGCAGGCAGCAGCGCCTACACGGGAGAGAAAAACTTTGCGTACAGGCAAGCACAAGGCATTGATTATTGCTCTGTAAAGGCAATTTGCAAGATAAAGATTCACACAGAGTTGTAGGCCTTGATGAAACAAAAACGAACGCGCTCCACTCCTGCGAACGCTCTTATTCATACGAGTGGGAACTAATGGAATAAAAGCATCTTGCTTGCTATTATTTTGTAGTGAGGGAAACAGGGCTCTTTTTGCTAAAGACGGGGTGCTTTGTCGGCTGCATACTAAAATACTGAAATACTTTGCGAAAGGCAAAAATGCCTTCAGCACAAAAGCCTTCCCAGCAGCAACTGAGGACAGCTTTGCACCAAGGGGGACGAGGATCACTAAGAGAGGGGGAGACCATGTTCTCATTGGGATGGGACACCACACAGGTCCTCAAAGGCACCTCTATTAAAAGAAATTGGAGAGCGACCGACCAAGCTGTGGCTAAATATACTCAGAATGGCGACGAACAAGTGATGCTGCATCCAGCCACTTGCCTCCCTACAGGGCAAGCGGCACACAGAGTGCTCCAAAGAGCTTCCAGCGAGCACAGAAAGCAAATAATGTACGTAGGGAGCTTTCAAAATGATTGCAGAGAGAGCCCTCAGCTTCTGTTTCGTGCATTGTGGGTTTTTTTTTATTTGCCTATAACTAAATTACATGATTTCTTTGCAAGTCTAATTAAGCAGTTAATTGATGCTGGTGCCCTTTAGCATCTGGCATTTAAGATTAAGTAAATAATGGAGAAAAGTGCATGCAGCACCCAGCAATAATTAAACACAGCAAGGGTTTATTCCCCCGCCCTCCCTCACTTCAATCCGTTATGTATAAATCTCAGAGGATAACTGTCTTTAATAGCTTCAAATACACTTACACGCCATATAATGATACTTGACAGCAGTATTTTTCCTCTTAGAGATGGCGGATAGTAGGTGTATCTTTGATCTTAACCGGCAGGTTGTATTTTACCCCTGCGCTGGGGGGAAGGAAGAGTTTCACTGCTGAAGGGCACGTCAAATGGACCTTCATGGAACACCCTTCTGGATCCCTGAGGGCGAGTGCTGGGATTTGTGGTCAGACCTCTCCCTTTCTCATGCGTTTATTCCTTCCCGATGTTCCCCACAATGTTATTCATCCATTTCCTGCAGACTATGGAAATGCAGATTATAGAAATGATTTCCTGTTAGTCTTCTATGAGAAAGGTTGAGTTATAGCAAATGAAATGAAGCTGTGCAAAATAAAAGCCCTTTGGACCAAAGGAAGTATCCAGAATCCTAGACATGAATTTAGTCGGGGGGAAGCCGTGTTATACCATTCGCAGGCATTTTCAGGCCGTGTCTCCAGCGCTGCTGGTGCAAGGCTCACACGGGCACGTCGACTCGCTGCTTTGAGAAAAGGAGCGATGATTTCACACGCAAAATGTCTGATCAGCAGACACGTCCGCCAGGGACTTAAGTCCTGACTATATTTTTGTGTGTGTGTGCAGAGCGCTGCGCTGAATATTTGCAGTCTGGTCTGAAGAGTTCAGTTTCCTCAGAAGGCCACAGATTAAGGACTCAAGTTACAAAACCTACTCCAAGATTTGCACAAAGCAGCGTAAAAACCCCTCTGAAACAGGTCGGCATGCCCGGCCCCCGCTGCTCCCCCCACGAACCCACCAAGCAGCATGGGGATCGCCCCCTGCTTTATCCTCCAGGGGGTTAACGCGAGTCAGCCTGCCTCTCCAACACAGCGCTGATTTAAACCAGCAACAGGACAAGAGGCTTTTAGTTACTCGCGAGCTGCCTGACAGAAGGCATTGCCGCCCTAAGATTAGCGCCACAATCTCTTTAGGCCCTGCAAGCAGGAAAAGCCGGCGCGGAGGCTCATGCCCACCTCCCGTGGGTGCCGCGAGTCTTAATTAGTATCTCTGGCATACTCCGAGACCTTCGGACAGAGGGTGCTACAGAAGTGGCAAAACATGCTCATCATTATGCCTGCTGCCACAAGTGCTGCCGTTCGAGGCAGCGGCTCCACAGCACGGCTGGCCGCGGCGATAATTCCCCCACCGCAGATTGTCCCGGTCGGAGGCGGCTTCACCTCTCCATGGCTGAAGAGCAAAGCAGAACCGGTGCTGCCGAGGCTGCAATCCGCCCGTCAGCATTGGCGACACGTTCAGACCAGCCCGTCGCTAGAAAGGAAATCATCCAGGGCGCTTTCTCATTAAAAAGAGCTTCGCTTTCACGGCAGCGCCTTCTCCCGCCTGCCACAGCTCGCCCTCCCCTCAATCCTGATCATTACGGGGAAACAACAAAGAATTAGTCAGCTTTTGTTAAGCGTCAAACATTCCCACTCGAAACCACCAGCAAAACAAGGAGAGACATTTAATGGCTCTCAGAGCAACTTTATACCTTCCTAAACACGATTTCTGTACCTCTTGCTAATTGCTCGTTTGCCCTGGTTTGATGGAACAGCCTGGCTCGCTCCACCTTTGGCGGAGGAGAACAACAGTGTTTTATGTGCTACAATAAGTGGGATACACGTAGCTCGTATTTTTTATCCTTATTTATTTCTAACTGTTGGGGTTAGCAGCCCAAGATTCAGAGCTACTCGAGGCGTAACTAAGATGCCATTAGCTTCAAATCTGTTCACAAATGCTGCAAGCATTTCGTTTAGGACATCGCCCTGCAGGTGAGGACCTTGCATACGTTGGAATATTCTGCTTAAAATGTTTTATTATTAAAAAACTTCCTATGGACTCCAGAACACAAGCACAGCATAATGCTCCCCTCCTCTTTCTGTGGGGGTTTTTCACGTTATAAAATCTGAAGGATCCTATAGTAGAAAGAAGTGCTTTTGAATGGAAGCGAAGAGGAATTTCCACTACTCCTTGTGGCACCATGGGAGTCCAAACGCATTCTGCGGGGAGCTTGCAAACACACCAGCGCGCTGCTCATGAACCTGGGATGGGACGTATCATGGAAACAACCTGAGTAGGACTTACTTCAAACAGTGGCTGACGATGAAAATGCCTTTAGCCCGCATCTGTTATGCAGATATAACATCACCGCTTCTAACTTAGGACGGAATCTTTGCCTCGCCTAAATTCTGCCTCGTTCCAGGGAAGTCGCCGCAATATGGCAATCTGAAAGGGGAATCACACGCCGGCGTCATTATCAGCCTATTCAGAAAGCCTCTGCTGAATCCTTCAGATCTGCGCGTCGCCTTTGATGCCGCTAGCGGTGAGATTTTTGATGACACATCCTCAGTCTCCAGCGAAGGTGGATGCTGCCGCTGCCTCCGGCCCTTCCTTACAGAAGTCTCTGATCTATTTAACTTAAATGCCTCCGCTCCACACCTGTGATGGTATCTGATCATCGCAGAAGGTGACTTTACAGAGTTGCATACCTACCCAATAACCCACTATGCTACAGTACTCCAACAGGACGCATCAAGACTCTTCTATTCAATACAGACAGAAACCTACTTAGGCAGCCAGAGCGTGAAAAGGCAATTCGTGAATCTGATTTCAACCAGCTTTTCATCCGTCTGATTTTCATTCATCGAGCTGGAGCCAGTTGTATGTAAGAATGAATATGCTGTTCCCTAACGGAGGCTGGATTGACTTGCTGCTCTCTAACTGAGCTCATGCCAGATAACCTGGCACTGAAATGGAGAGAATGTGGAAACGCTGAAATAGCGAGTGAAGGCTGAATCAGCTGCTGTGACTACACCAAGCACACCAGGTAGCTTTAGTTTGGTCTAAATAATGGATTGCTCCCCGATGCTCAGAAATCCCTGATGGGCAGGCACGACTTTCCCCTGGGCTTTAAATCTTGCTATGGTTGATTAGGATACTGTGTGATTAGCAGCCACCGCACAAGCTGCCCAGCACACCTGGATGTTATGGAACCGGGTTGATGGGTGTGAAGATGTGAAGAGACGCTTCTCTCCCTCCCTATTGACATTCTTCTGTCAGTACCACAGTCCTAAGGCTATCACAATGTTATCACATCATGCTACTGATGTCAGTGCCATGATTAAGATGGCAAAGTAATTACAAGTGTCTGCTTTTATACGCTGATTGCTTTCCAAATAAATGTTCTCCATTCCAAATAAATCCGCTATGGATTAACGCTTCTACTTGCTCACCGCCTAGAATGTATTTGATTAGAAAAGCCCGATCAAAACTCTGCTTGACCATTTTCCAGCGCTTCACCATTTTTCTTTTCCTCATCAGGAAGAAAAGTGTATCCATTAGTTAACCTTTTCAAACACGCTCTTTCTGTAGTCTAATTCAAAAAAGGATTATAAAAGCCTTGTCAGCCCTGGCATGTGAATAGCTTTTTGTGAGCGCGGGGAACAAGTATTCATATATCAGAACATCGGCATGGGGAGATAAGAGTAGCTGTATATGTGCGTGCTTATCTGAATGCAAGATCAGTGCTGTGAAACCAGCATAAACACCAAGGACAGAATCCATATATTGATGTCATTCTTAGCAGTACGAGCGCATTTGCGTGAATTTGCAATTAAATAAAGCGTATTCCTTAAAAAGAAAACAAGACGTTAAGGATATAATTCAAGGTCTATTGAGATCAACGGGAAATGTTTCCATTGCGTTGGCACATAGTTCCTGTCCCTCCCAACGCATCTGCTGGAATATTAAGGAAGAAATGACCTGGAATTTGTTTGCAGTGTTTTTAAATAGACCGAGAGGTTCTCAGTTCTCCCAGTCTCCTCTCTTTTCTTCCATGGCTAACATTTCATGCATTTTAATCCATGTTAGTTTCATACCAAATAAAGTCATTGAAAATACTACAAATACATGTGGGTGACAAATGAACTGATGTAGGAAACATAACTTTGAATCTCCTGACTTTTATGCAATTAAAATATCAACTTAATTGTTGGATCTGTGTAGCTCCTCTCATTTTAATATGTAAATCAGTTTCTATTACTCTATAGCTCAAAGAATGTGTTACTCGGCTTACTTGATTAGGCTGGGAATTGCTGGTCCTGCTGTCACGATGTTTACACTTTGGTGACAAGTTTGCACATCAAATTCACATAATGCAATGTCATCAACTTACTCATCAAATACAAACTCCTTAAATACAGTCGCTGCTCTAGAATATTGAAACAGCCTTACTTTACTTCATTTACAGCCTCTAAATCATCAGAGTACGCTAACAGAAAAATTTGGACCATAACTGGAACACAGTATTTCCCAGGAAAAACAGCTTCGCACAGAGACAGGCAGGGAAACCTGAAATACAGCCCACATGGGCTTTACTTGTGTGTTCTCCCTTTAAAATGTGGAACGACGACATGTTTTATTTCTCAGTCTCTACACATTCACTCCACCTCATTCGGGATTCAGTGTTAAGGAGTCCCTATTTATTCTGTGAAGACACTTGGATTTCAGCTCCCGGCCACGTATACTTACCTGGAAATTGAAATGAGGACTCCAGAGAAAACCAGCAAATGCAGTCATATTTTTCCCATTATGAACCTGCCGTAACAACAATCCCACCATCTTGGAGAGTATCGAGAGGAAAAGGGTAAATAAGTGCAGTATTTTCCCACTCCTGTCATCTCTCCGGAACCTAATACACATCCCCAAGCACGGGGAGGACATTCACCTGGCCAGCACGAGGCTTTTCGAGACATGGCCGGTAACCTCAACACCCATTGCAAAGCTCCTTTGCTCGACTCCCACTACTCTTTACCGTCCATAAAGGTGCCCAGCTTTAATTTCCAGGAGGAACAACACATTGACAAGACGCCATGCAGGGATCTGAGGCTCTGCCACGCTGGTTCTTCTCATGCCAGGGAAACGGTGTTGGCCTGAGCCTGAGACACCAGCACAAGCTTTTCTTCTCAGTCCTGCTGATGAATGAAAGAGCATTTTTGATGCTGTGCATCCAGAGGCCTTATGGCACATTGATGCTGATCAAAAGCTGCTCTGTGATGCCAACTGCACTAAGAGGCAGCTCATATCACAGCCCCACAGGACCCACAGGGCAGCTGCAGGTATTATAATGTTGCATCTCGTTCCCTTCAGGAGAAATGCTGGACTGGAGAGGTCTAGTGGGAGCATCCTGATGCTACACAGCCACCAAGAAGGCAGCAACCACATAATGGGAATGTCCCTCAAATATCCAAGCAGGAAAATGCAACTGCCAAACTTTACCCAGTCTCATAAAGCCCAACAGCCCCTTGGTTTGTCTCTGGCTGATAATGAAACCATCAGCACAGAGGGATACAGAAGCAGCAGAGGGATGCAGAACAATTACAGCCATGAAAGGCGCTATCTGCAATACAAATGCGAAGGTGTTTTATAGGGATTTGGCAGGTGGGAAGGGGTTAAAACACAGAAGAAGGAAGGTTTCAGGTCCATTGAGTTCTCTCCTCGCAAAGGCTCTGCGCTGCCCCTCGTTTCAGGTGGAGGAGCACAGCTGCTTCGGGGACTCGGAGGGACGTGACTGGTAGTGAGAACAATTCATCCTCATGGTCACTTCATGTTTCACTCAGCTAATGATGCACTGAGAACTAGAAACCAAAGTCAGGAAGCTTAAAAAGACTGAGTCTCCTCTAAAGCACAGGTTGAGTAAGCCAGGAGATGATAGAATACTCCTAGTGAGCCCAGGTTTCTCCACACATTTGCTCTGGACTTTTCTGGTCCCAGAAGCTACCTCTAACCTTCTCACCCAGGCATCAGCTACCTCCAGCCCCATCTGCTTCGGTAAGGGTGACCTCTTCCTTCTCAGATTAACATCACAACTTTACTGCGTCAGTACCGAGTAAGGAAAACAAGCCTAGGAAATAGCAACCTTCTCCCCAGTGGTATTTCCTTGCAGTGCTGCTCATTTCCATTACACCCAGACTGGAGGCAGGATCTCTAAGCCCAGAGACCCTTCCCTTAGGAGCCTCTTTCCTCATATTACCACAGAAATCATTGTAGATAATCTCACAGTTCACTGTTTCAATCTGGTCCCCCTCATCACATACATATTTTTATTTTCTTTTCCATTTCCTTCTCCATCCCAACTTGTTGTAATATTTCTTTCTTGGTAAAGCAGCTCTATTTTCTCTGGAGCAAGCCTTCTGCTTCTACTAAACATTCTGTAATCAACTTCTACACCAGGGGCATCAAACTCCTTTTCACCGGGGGCCGCATCAGCCTTGTGGTTGCCTTCAAAGGGACGAATGTAATTTTAGGAGTAGTTATATTTGTACAGTCCTAAAATTACATTCGTCCCTTTGAAGGCAACCACGAGGCTGATGCGGCCCCCAGTGAAAAGGAGTTGAACACCCCTGTTCTACACAGTGCCGAGCAAGACGGTAGGAGATGCTTTGAAACCAAACCAAACCCTCGTAGGAATCACTGGAGCTGCAGAGACGTGTTGTGCAGCTTCTCAGCTGCCTCTTACAAAAGCAGAAAAACTGAGGCCTCTAGAAACACGTGAATCGGCTGGAAAAGAGGGGCCACGAAGAAAAGCTACAGCTCGTTGTGAAGGCGAAGTACAGTCTGGGTAGTAACCTCTGACTGACAGCACGTTTTACACATTCAACAGCTACAAGAGAACTCTGTTACAAGATGTATTACAAACCTCTGGCTCCCTGGACGGCAGATGGAGGCTGAAGTCCCAGCAACCTCTGGCTGGCACCTCCCATCACGGTTTTGCAAGAGGCTCCAGGCATCCTCGGGGCTCTGCCCGGTCAGAACCCCTGTCCCCAGCTCGCGTCCCCCCGCGCACAGCGCACAGACGGAGTCGTGCTGGGGCAGGTCTCTGCCCGCTGAACAGGCTCATGGCACGCTGCCACACGCAGGACACGCTGTGTTCAATAGATTCGGTGCTGCCATGACTTCATTTCTGTGTTATCTCCAAAAAAACTTGGGAATCTATCTGGATGACAAATGCTCTATGTGATAAAAGCAACTTTTTTTTTAACCTAGGAACATTTTTTTCAGCTCTCTTGAGGTCCTATACTTTCATTCAAGCCAGGGATTCCGGTTCTTTATAGGTGCCTGTGCTGACTTCAGTAGTGCAGAGCATTCACCATCAAAGGCCAAGCTGTAGCTGAATCAGGACACACAAAGGCTTCAAGGTATTTTTCCCTTGTCGCTAGACTGCCCAAATCTATGGACATCATTGTAATGTAAAGGGGTTTTATGAACTCTGCCCATCGACTGTTGTAACACTGTCAATACTGAACTACAGGAGGTCCCGAATTGGCTACAGTCTTTTAGGAAAACAGGTATATTTAGCAGCCCCACCTCGTTACCTATAATGCTGGGCTGGGACAAAGGGATATGGATGATAAGAAAGGAAATCAAAGTAAGCTCTATTTAAACTACCAGCTTATTCCCAGTCTTAATATACTATTCAGGTCCCAGACCAGTCCAAATGACTTGCAGTAGAGAAACTAGCACCATAAAAATAATCATGATAATAACTAGCTGAGAGGTGAGGGATTGCCCATTGCCCAAGGACGTACCGCTCCCGAGCCGCAGGGTCAGCACGGCCAGGACGGCTCCGAGCGGGCCAGATAAAGCAGCTCCCAAGGACTGCAGCTCATAACACTCGTCCTGTGTGCTACTTTCCAGATCGTTCGTGTTGTGCACATTAAAGCTATGCAACACTTCTGATGCAGGTACTAGTAGGGAATGATTTCTTCCCCCATCAAGAACATGTGGCCACCTCTGGAGTGAAAGCGGACAGAACTTCATCAGCACGCAGCAAAACACCAGAGGCAGAGACAAGCTCTTTATGAACTTCAGAAGAAATTGGGATACGCAGAAAGCAATTACATTCACTGAAATACAGGTTAACATCCTGCTCTTACCAAAAGTCCCTTAACACTGGAGGACAGCAAACGCCCTGGACCTTCACTTCAGAAAGGCAAAGCCCTCAGTACAAAATGAAGGGTAACTGGCATGTTAAACATAATGAGAGAAGCGCCTCCTAACGAATCCTTCCTTGCTTTAAGAAGAGGCATTACGTGATCCAAAAAGAGCTGCATTTTATGCACCCACCTGGTCCAGCGTGGTCTGAGCAGCGAGACGCCGGGAGCCGCAGCAGCAGGTGAGACACGGAGCCTGCGCTGGCACACGCGCCCCCACCGGCAACGCAGGTGGACGCGGTTTCGCGCGCACGTGCAGCCCTCGCCGCGTGTGGATTTCCTACACACAGATGGTAGGAAGCACCAAGTCTTCCAAGCAACAACAGCTCAGCCAACTGCGGATGGAGAACGGTAACTTTGAAATTCCATCTGCTCCTTTTTTGTCACCTTCTGTACTCAGAAACACATTCATCAGACTCACAGGCATGCTGGGACACTGACAAATTTTACCATTGTCACTTCAATAAGATTAGTTTATTTTAATATTAATTCATTACCCAATTTAATTCTAATTAATGAGGTTTTTACAAGGCCCTGACATGGCAGAGATGCTGGAGACAGACTCAGCTGAACACCAGATGTAGCATCTTTTGTTAGGGTCAAACATCTGCCTCAGAGTGAGATTCCCCAGTTCTTCATCCAGGACCCTGCCTTCCCCTAACAGGAGAAAAAGCACACAGAAATCACTGAGGCGGACGAGCAGCTTTCCTTTTTGGTGGGATTATGTTCAGGAAAACAGTTCACTTCCAAAATTCTCCACAGATGGCTGAAATCAGAGTTGATTTCCCCATCCCCTTTCCTGGTGGGGGTGCCAGCCTGTCTCTCAACAGAAATAATATTAAAAGCACATTTCCTCTTTCTCACAGAGAGAGAGACTGCATGAAAGAAGAAATCACTCCATTGTACCTACAGAACAGCAACAAATCATCAGAAATCATGGAAAATTCGCATAACAGCATTCTTCAGCCAGGACCCAGCTTCCACAGGTCATCCCATTCCTACCTTCAAACATACCACCTTTTAAGATAAGAACACGAATGGAAATAATCAGCACCCGAAACGTACAATATACAAGTTATTACTTCTGTCAGCTGCCCATTACCTGCCACCTACCTATCTGCTTGAAACTAAGGCTGCTCGTTGCAGGGGGTTGGACCGGATGACCTTCAAAGGTCCCTTCCAACCCAAACTATTCTATGATTCTAAACTCCATCTCTAGCAGTACCACGAAAAATGAAGAGATCCAGCAGGACCAGCCAAGGCAAAAAAGGAAGATCTAAACAGCCAGGCCTGGAAAGAAACGGGGAAGAAGAGGAAGAGCTATGGAGCTGGAAGAAAAAAGAGCAGAAGAGGCAGCTTGAAATATAAAAAGGTGGTGGGGGGAAAGGTGGGAAGAGAATGGGAAAGAGGAATGGAGAACGGGAAGAGATTCCACGCCTGGGCAGTGATGCCCCCGCCACCTCCGCAAACCGCTCCAACCTGCATCGCTCTCGCCCCATCTGCCCTTGGTGCGCTCTCCCCTTACACAACCCAGACCTGGGCAGAGACACAGAACACCCAGAAACCTAAACCCCGTTCTCGTAACGTGGCTGCGGTGGATCCACCCCATCAATACCGCGCAACCCCGCATGTCCATTTATACTTTGAGAAAGGACGGTGTGTCGCTATAGCTCACATTGTTCAAATCTCTCCTCTGCAACAGCGCTGGTACTCATTTTAATAGAGACTATTACAGCATAAATGAGAGGAAAGGACCACTGAACTACGTGGCAAGTTGCCAGGCTGTGCTGCAGCCTCCAGCGGTTATGCTCAAAGAGATTTAAAGTCCAGTATAACCTTGATTTTTAATAGAGTCACATTTAATGAGCTTTAATGTCCACAGTAATAATTTCCTTATTACCTATCCAGGAGTCGGAACTACGATCAGAAAAACCTGGTGCACTCGAGTCCAATGAATGAATTTAATAATGGCCAATACATTATTACCAAAATCATCAACATCATTGCCCTTAATGACTTTTTTTTGTTGGTGTAATTATAATTCTTTGAACCTCAAGCGGAATTGTTGCAGATCACATAAGCTTGCTGAACACAGCAAACCTGACTGGCTACGGGCCACCCAAATCCCTCACTTCTGCCAATAAGCCATTCAGGGTATATGGCAAAAATGGGACAATAAAATCGTACATTTACTTCTATTGGTCAAAAGGCAAAATGCAAACTCATATATGACCTTTGTTGCCTTCCTGGCTTTTATCCGCACTTTTCCTACTCTGTCCTTGGTCTCCCTTCATCCCATTCACCTCTGACATGAGGGACCTCCCACCTCAGAAGCTCAGAGAGCTGAATTTGCCTCTTGCACGTGTCATATAACACGGATAAGCAGACAGATGGTATCGCAGCTGATAGAAAGGGGTGCAAGAAAAAGCCTAATTCTTGTTAATTTTGCACAGAAACAGCTCCACAAACCTCACTGAAACCTGCTCCTTTATTCTGCAGAATAAACCTCCCTCCCCAAGGCAGCTAACGGCACGGTGACAAACAGCACAGGGACGTTCTGCCACACGCTCCCCATTTCACACCTTGCAGACACGCTGCAATGGAAGGCACACGGCAGCCGGCCCTGGGTTTAGGACTATTTATAGCACCATTCCTCGTGCGTGACAGCAATGCAGACAAGAAGAAAGTCAAGATGTTCCCATATAGCCTGGCGTACTGTATGCATGCCCTGGTCTCAAAGACAGTCAACCACAAGGCTCCTCCATCCTTCACTTACAGCTCTTTTCTCCATTTTGTTTACATGAAGCACTTCGTATGCACTTACAGGCACTCTGAGAATGCAAAGGGCCCCCCTGTGACTGTGATAAATACCACCAAGTTTTTCCCACCCTGCTACACTCTGCAGCTGATGCTCTCTCCCATTGGAGCTGGTGACCAGAAGTCAGAATGATGTAGCATGGGACTGGGGCAAAAGGAGAAAAAGCATCACGTCTGTTAGAGGCTGGAAACACCCTGAAACCCAGTGAGCTGTTTGTTTTCCTGGTGGAATCAAAGGCAGAAAAGAAAGCAGCTTTAAAAATGCATCCCTTATAAGCTGAAGACAAACCTGGTAACATCCTAGAACAGAAGCGCCTCACAAACAGCTAAAAGCAGCTGCGTGAAAGGCAGCAGAATAATAATTATGAATAACAAATCACAGAAGGCATACATAAGAAACACATTCCTCCAGAAGAAATGGTCTAATTACGGGAGGTGATACCCCAGGGGACACCGAGCTGACCTCCCGAGCAGCACTCACAGCACCAGGGCACCGGCCCCGCACGGACCTGCAGCCGTAGATGTGCTGGGGCACAATGACAGAGCAGGGCACAGCAGCATCTGCTGCAATTTAAAAACCAGGGCATTTCAAATTCAAATTGCAAGGCAAGAACTACGCCCAAGAACTGCTCGAGTCTCACAGGAAGCTCCTACAGGCAAAGACAGCATGCCTTCAACATTCGGGAAGTGTTTCATGCTTACACGTTTGTTAGAGCATCCACTAACAACAGTGACAAACTGTCACTGTACCTCTAACAACCAAGCAGCTCTTCACTGTATAAACCACTCCATCTACACTTCTCACCATCATATTTTTAAGGCTATATAGCACCATAATCCGGTATGAGACGCTGGAATAAGCACGTTGTTAGCAGTAATAAAGTACTGTTGTTTGATGAATGGGAAGACAAGAAGCTACTTCCAGAGAACTTTGGAGTCATCACAGTGAGAGCTTTTTCTTCTTGTGTTGTTTTCTTTAAACCGGGGCTCTGCCATTTTGCGAGTCTCAAGTCTCCAGCACACGCAGCATTCGAGGGAAGCTCTGCCGCCTTCCCGACCTCTGGACAGCGACCACGGTCGTGCCGCGGGATCACCACAGGTTGGCTCCCCGCGGACCTGCAGCTCGCTTTTATTCTTCTCTTCTCTAACAGAAATGCGTAGAGGGCAAAGTACACGTGAGCGAGTTACAGCAGTGAGATCCCCCGGGTTCTGCAGCACGGGCTCGACTCCGCCTGGTCCCCTCGGAGTGCTGTAGGTGATGGGTCACGTTTTATTGATATCCTTACCTTGATTTACAAAGCCTGAGAATATGTCTGGAGGTGTTGGCTTTGGGGTTATTGCACTCTCATTCAGGTACGTGAAGGGAAGACAGACTGTACTGGAGGAGAGCCACAGATTCTGTGAAATGTATTTAGCTCAGTGAAAGATGTACTCTATTTTCATGGAGTATTGAATGTAGCTGTGATTAATGGGGCACATATACACTGATAAACAATATTAATTTGTTTTAAGCCAGGTCTGAAAAGATTTCAACCACTTGCTTCCCTGCAGCTATGAAAGTTATTTCCTGCTGTCTGTACTACCTCAAGGGCTAAATCAGCCCTGAAAGGAAGGAAATATTTCCTTTTACTCCATCGGCAGCACCGGCCTATGAAGGCTGCTGTATTGGTGTTTCATTTATCATGAACAAATGACATGAATGATTATTATTCATCCTTACCACTCACCCTCTGTACCAAACTGCCTCAGGGTTGCCACCACACATTCACTCTCTTGCATCAACCCATCACGCACACTCTGCACCGTCCCCATCTGCTTCTGCCGTGGGTTCCCCGGGCGGCGCGGATCACCAAGCGCATCTTCAGGACCGGCCGCCAGCAGCCTACCTGCGACTTCCTGCGGTGACTGAAAACCCCCGACTCCTTCCAAATTGCCAGGGATGGCGCCGCCTCCTTCGAGCACCCTCACCAGCTCCCTCAGCCTCTCGCACTCCTCCTGCAGCTGCTGCTGCTCCTCCTTGCGCTGCTGCTTGGCCAAGCTCGCTGGGTTCATGCTCAAGTGGAGAACTTTGGTTCTGCTGGGGTCGTAGTCGCCCTGTGCGGCAGAAACAGAGGCAGATTGAGCAACCGACTGAACCTCCGCGTCCACCCAACCTGTGCCACTCTTTGCATGAAGACGGAAATGTTACAGCAGAAAAAGGGACACGTGAAGACAGTGAAGATGTTTTCTTCCAATAGTTGAGGTCAACCCAACCCAGTATTGCTTCTCCTTCTCTTGCTACTCTCTCCTTAAGCAAAAAACCAAAACAAAACACCAAACCTACAAAAAAAGACGCACTCAAGAGCGCTGGCTCCCTGGCTGACAGCTCCGCAGCTCAATTTAACTCCAGCAATGAAGTTTTATAGCTGTATTTTAAATCTCTTGATAGCAGGAGATTATAACGAACACACAGATACACCCTTAAACTACAGCAGGACACTCAGTACTCGCCTAATTTATTACTCGTAGGAGCCAGCAATGTCCACACGACTCCAGTGCTGGAGTCATTAGCAAGTTGTACCTGCTCGTCCCAAGCAAGTGAACAGATATTTCATTTTATAAGTTTCCCTCAGAGGGGAGTTGTATTTATAGCAGTTTAAATGGTCAAATCCTAAGATAGCAAATTCAGATTCTTCCAAAGTGAGAGGAAAACACTGATGTTAGGTTTGTGATTTCAGAGAGACAATTTTCATATAAACCCCAGGAAGCCTCGCGACCATAAAGGCAGTAAAGCATGTGCTAATGCTGGCTTCCACGGCACTCTGCCCAGCTGAACCCTACAGCACTGCCTGCAGAAAAAGCCTTTTATATGGTAATATTTCTCCTTCAATTAAATCTCAGGACCTAAAGTGATTTTGTAAACATTAATTAACCCTCAAGAGCAGCATGAGGTACGTATTATCCCAATCTTATCATTTCATTTTCATTAAAGATGTGCGGGAACTTTATGTGGGTTTTTTTTTCATGCAAACCAGAGCAGAGAGTGAGCAACTTCATCCTGAATTGTTGGTCAGTGCTGGTATGAGACCCCAGAAGATCACATTTCCAAACATCTTTTATTGAAAATACTCCATCCGCACGCTGTGAAGTATCCCTGCCCACGGCAAGGGGTGAGGTGCCGAAATTTTGCCGCCCCAGAGCCTGGCAGCAGATGCAGCACTGGCTCAAAAATAGGTTTGACAAGTTCATGGACAACAGCTCCATAACTGGACCCTGACAGGGGGGGCACAGGCGCATCTTCTGGCATCTCCGGCTGTTGGGGAGCAAGTCTGTGGGCTCTTCCAAAGAGCATCTTCCATCGGTGCAGTCAGTGACGCTCTGCAGGGCTGGACGGACCATGGGTAAGGGCCAGCTGGACATTCTTTACGTGATGTTTGTTACATCTCCCAGCTGTTCTCACACTGCCCAAGCCTCACGGAGAATGACGGGAACATCTCAGAGGGCAACACTGCCCTACAGCCCCACAGCAATGGGGCTTTGTGACCCGTTTCCACAAGGAGGTCTAGACAAACAGCCTAGACTGGACAGACAGGTCATCAGGACCAAGACATGAGACAACCCCACTGACAGCCTTGGCCAAGAGAAACTCAGCAGAAAACTGAAGGAGTGGGACCACACATGGCATCTTGGAGATGTCAAACAGAAGGAACACAAACCAGCTGTAACAGCAACTTATTAGATACATTCTCCCCAGCATCACACTGGCATTTACAAACCTCTTTCTGCACCCAGCTACCTAACTTCTCCTGCTATTTGCATTGTAGGACTGTTCCAGACAGGTCAGGGCGCTCCTCACTCTCGTGTTTGCCTTTCAAGGGAAGAGATTCACCCTCAACGTTTGCCACGGGGTTTACGCCGGCTGCCAAAAGGATGCTCTGCAAACCGGAGCCGCAGAGCCCGTTTCCCCTGGTGCAGCCACGGTATTCCTGACAAGCCGTGAAGGGCGGGCAGAGATCACGGCTCCCGGCCCCGCTGGCTCCGGCTCACGGCACCGACACCACCAGCCCTGCAAAGGCACCAGATGGCACAAGGGTCTCAGCGAGGAGGAAAACCCTGCAAACCTGGAGGTGTCGCTGCCCCCTGCCAGGGCTGTTTTAACCCACGCTGCGCTACTCCGCTTGTTCTGCAGGTGGTTTACTCTTTTACAACGTATCTCGGGCCTTTCTACAAAGCCCTGCCATGAAGCCGCAGTGCTTTGGCTTCTAGAGCTCTCTCAGCCCATCTATCCTCTCCTTTCACAACAAGCCCCCTTGATAAACCGCGCTCTAAAACTCAGCACTAAGACTCAGCCTTATTTCGGGGGCTCAGCAGCGCTTCTGAGCACGTCAGTCTGAAGCTCCACTCAGGGGAATATCTTAAAAATCCACCGTGATAGGAGGGCTGTGGCAGAATCCATCTCATTTAACATTTCTGGGAGATCACTAACATACTTGCTATGCTACTCACATTTTTGGGCTAGGGGCAGCAGCTTTCTCTTTATTCTACACAGCACACATCAAACCAGCACATTTCTCCCTACAGCTAAAATATTAGTGCTGCTGGTTTATATTATAGTAAAGCCTAAAGAAATCAAGTGAGACAGGGATCCCAGAGTGCCAGGTGCTGTAGGAACCCCACAAGAAACTACCACCTGAAGCCCAAAAACCCAACCTGAAGCACAGTTTGCGAGGAGCACCGAGGTGCGGACACATGAACCCTCCAGTTTGAGGCTCCTTAGCAGCACTGTAGCAGAAATCAACAGAAAACCTGCCTTAGAGATGACCCTCCTCACCACTGGACCATACATCTGCACCAAGCAGAGCGTCACTGAAGTCTCTGGGAAACTTACTGACACCCTATGGATTTTCAACTAAACGCAGGAAGTTTTCCATGGAAACGGTGCAGACTGGACCCAATTTCTGATCCAAGGGGTCGGTTGCATGTGTATGTAATACCAGACAGCCAAAACGGTATCACAGCTTCAATCGTTTGGAGTGTTCTTCCACATTTCTGAAGGTTGGGAGTGACTTAAGTTGGCTCATGGCTGGAAACTATTACATATAACAGACAGCAAAGCGACATTAAAAATCTCACTAGCATTGGAGGAAATGAAACCCTGATGCTAGTAAGAAACCAGGGACTGAAGAAAGCAAACAGCCTCCTCCTGGAATCCCTTTAGCTCTGGAAAAAGTAAACTGCTGGTTTTCTCTGTCAAATGCTCTTTGCCCCCCACAAATAATAAGTCTTACTGATCAGAATTTTGTCCAGGAACCTGGAAGGTGGTGGTTTGAGTGCTGGCAGACCTAAACCAGATTTGCCCATTTGGAAAATCATTTCTAATCTAGGGCCACTGATGAGGAAGAGCCAAGAGTGGTACCTGAAAAACAAGGCACAGAAGAGGTGGCCAGACCCTGCGAACAGGAGCTGGGACGCTCAGAACAACCGCCCAGGAGCAGCCGCAGGTGCTGCTGCTGTGCTGAACAAACTCATGCAAGGAGGCATTGACTAAGAGAGTTAAAAAGCACCTTCCAACAAGCAGTGATGTATCCCTGGTTTCTCCCAGAAGCACGGAAAAGTGCGCTTCAGGTTTGAAACTTGGCCTGAATATAAGAGCTGACCCAATCCACCAAAGCTCAGCATGCCTTTGAATAGAAATACAAGACATTTGGGGGATGTAATCAACACATGACCTACAGACAGTCCCTTTGTTGGAAAACCATCCTGTCCCTGGTCCATTCAGCAGATAACTTGGTAAATTGTTCCGCTCATCATGGCCAGTGTCACAGAGAGCAAAGATGATACATTACTGCTAGTTTCTCAGCAGTATCCCATCTTTGCCCCTATTTCTCTCAATACTTTAGAAACTGGAAATCGTAGAGATGCTGAAGAGTAAATAACTTGAACTAGAGAGAACTGCTGGCATTCATTGATTCTTCTTTCAAGGAATAACGTCGAGCCAGTAATTCAGATTTGTCAGAAAAATGTACACAGTGCTTTATTTAGGAGGAAGCGATAAATACCTTGATTGATTGCAACCAAGTCTGGTTGACACTTAGTAGTACAGTGAGTTATTCATTCCTGGAAAGCAAGATGCTAACTAGCTGATTTGGTGCTTGAGGCAGCAAAAACATTTTGTGCTCTCCGAAGGGCACCAGACATTTTCCAGAGATGTTTTGTTGACTCCACGGGTTAATATGTCCTGCAATTTGTGAAATAATGTTGTTTTGATGCATTATCCCACAGGTCCTACAGATCACTGAGAAGAACCATCCCACCACTTCTGTCCCGGTCGCGCAGCCGTTGTGCAAGACAGCACCGCAGATGCAATATTGTCTCAATGCAATACGTCCTAAGCACACACTGGGATGTGGCAGAACTACTTAGTAAGATTTTGGTTATTGATAAACTTTCTGACAACAGGCTATGGAAAGGAGAATTTGCAACAGGGCTAATTTGCCACCTAGAAGAGAAGTGGAGCATCTCCCGTGTGAGGAAAGGCTGAGGGAGCTGGGGCTCTGGAGCTGGACAAGAGGACACTGAGGGGGGACTCATTGCTGGGGATCAATATGGAAAGGGGGAGTGTCAGGAGGATGGAGCCAGGCTCTGCTGGTGGCAACCAGTGACAGGACAAGGGGCAATGGGTGCAAACTGGAACACAGGAGGCTCCATTTAGATTTGAGAAGAAACTTGTTGGGGTGAGGGTGTCAGAGCCTGGCCCAGGCTGCCCAGGGGGTTGTGGAGTCTCCTTCTGTGCAGACATTCCAACCCGCCTGGACACCTTCCTGTGTAACCTCATCTGGGTGTTCCTGCTCCATGGGGGGATTGCACTGGATGAGCTTTCCAGGGCCCTTCAACCCCTGACACTCTGCGATTCTGTGATACAAGCTCCAGACGCTGCTGCCTGCCTGCCTGCCTGCCTTCCTTCATTCCTTCCTTCCTTCCCACCTCCACCTCCCAGCCTGAAAAAAACGGCTCTGAGGAGATAATTATGCTGATGCTACGTGTCATTTTTTTAAACTGTATTATTGGCAAACAGTCGGTATGTTGGTCTGCACATTGAAATTACAGCTCAAAAACTTCCTAAGTAATCTCCCCATTAGGGAAGAATCAGTCAAGTGACGAAGCAATGAATGAAGACAGGACCGCTTTAATCTCTGCAAAACAGAAACTTTTCCCTTAGAAGTGGAGTTGTTTAGAAGAACAATGAAAGCTGGCAGTGACAGCACCTTGAAAAGGGCTGAACTTCTTCTGGCATCTCTCCTGGCTGTTTGAAAACTGCACAGTCCCAATTCAGGGATGTCTTTCTCCAGGTGCAATAAAAGCCTTTCTCTCTACTCAACTCACTTTCACAAGCCCACAGGTAAGAATAAAGTACTTAAAGCCATGTGGACTACTTTACATTTGATGAAACATTCACTGCTTAACAATTCCATTTAAGATCTATTCATCTACCACAGATATTTCTGATCAGAAGGTAGAAATGTTAGCAAAGGGAATAGTCTCAACTGTTGTGAATCCGTTTATCTAACATCGCTAATGAAATTAAAGTTCATACGTTCCCGAGGAGGCAATGACTGTCAGGATGCAGTGTCAGCAAACACTGTCAAGGATTTTCAACTGACTTCACATCCTCATAGGCTCCTCCTGTTTAATGCGTTTGAAAGCAAAGTCGTCAGAACCCATACATGAGGCTGACACGCACTTGAGTGCCTTATTTTTTTCATAGTCTTGGTGCCTATCAACCTTAAAAGACTGTGATTTCGGAGCAGCACAATAAATTCTGGTGGAGCATATGGACAGCCGAGTTTAATCGCTGCTTGCTGGCAGTGGAACAGATTGTGCTTGCCCCTGCTGAGAAAAGGCTGACGATTGGAAGCTCTTCAAGGAAAGGACCATTTCTTTGTGCATCTCTCACATCCGGTGAGCATCACCCAGGTACAAGCAATACACACTGCGGCTTACTTAGCTAAGGAATTTGTTTCCATCCTGACTTCTTAAGAGAAACATCTCCAATGTTTCCAGATTGGGATGCGTTACTGAATACTGGGGAACTTAAATAGAAACAATCCCAAGGAGCTTAGTAGACTATATCAGCTTTAAAGAAATAATAGGTCAGTAGTTACCTTGGAAGAACACCCAAAATACAGACTGCATCTATCTGTAGGATACAGATGGGAAAGTTTCTTATACAGAGACATAAAACATAAAAAGCATTAGCTGGAGCAATGGTGGGAGTGTTTGAAAAGCATCCAGCTGGCCAGGGAACGCTCTTCCTTCCATTTGCTACCTCTTGTAGGCAAAAAGTACCTTAAATTGTGAGCGCTAGCACATGGCAGATAACTGGGTATACGCATGTGGTGAATGTCCAAAACTGGACTTCCAAACTCTCAAGCAAGAGATGCTACTTGCTCGCTGCAAACTTGGTCTGGCTGTAATTTTTGGTGGGACCTGGACTAAAACAGAAGTGGCACATCCTGAATCCTACACAAAGAGAGATAGACATGAGACAAAATCACTGCTTAGAACGTGGAGCAGAGGCTGATCAATGATTTAGACTACGTAGATGGGGAAAACCAGGAGCTTGGGGTTCTAGAAAGAAAGCTGGTGCCAAAAATCGGGATTCTTAAAAAGAGAAGTGGTCTCAGAAAGAAGAGAACCTGCAAAGAGCAAAGTGACGATCCTGGCTGGAGGAACAAGTGGAAGAAGACCCTGGAGATGCACAGGGATGAAGGTCGGGGGATGCCCAGGGGCCTGGGCCAGGAAGGACTGTGACGGTGACCGAGCAGACAGGGCTTTGTGAGGCCCAGGGAAGGCAGCGCCAAGGGGGGAGCGACCAAACAAACGTGGAAAAAACAAAGTGGGGTAAAATCTCTGATTTCATTGGTTCTAAAATAAACCCCAGGGTCTCGATATACCATGCATGAGTTGCTGCTTGCTCTGTCCCATCCCTGACCGCCTCCTGTTGTTTCATGACAAAACATTACCCCAGGCCCTGGCTGGTCTCTCACTGTGTCAAAGCTCCAGCTACTGAGTTCTTGCAAAACCCAAGTTGCTGGTGCTTGAAGGGCTGATGCTGCTTTTGGGGACCTGCAAGTTTCTCCTTGGGATCCAGGGCCTCCTCCTGCCCACGGATCCTTTACACAGTTCAAGCTGCGACAGAAATGCGATACCTCTCCCAATGCTTCACGTTTCTGGAATTACCGTTTTGCTTTTCCTAAAACACGTGGTATTTGTGAGCTAACACACGCACACAGGCTTTGCGCCCAGCTAATAAACACCCTGGTGCTTTTACTGAATTATGAAAGAAGTCACAAATCATTAGAAGTCATCTTTGAAAGTATTTATCTTCAGCTTACAGTTATAGCATTTACATCAGGAATTGTCTGCTCTTAGTCCTGCGTCAATACCCCTTGGAAATTTTGCTCAAAGACGGAGAACAAAAAGAAAAAAAGGGAAGGCAAAATTGGAATTTATTACCTGAAAGGCACATGCAAAGTCCCCATCTGCAGCTCTTGTTGCAGCAGCCTATTAACTAGACACAGCCTGACTATGGAGGTGAGCAGCTTCTCCTGGTTTACCTTTATTTTTACTTTAACAGTGGGGTTTTTAAAATCATTTTGGTTACCTAACTCTCTGCTACAAAAGGATACAGGAGCCATTTCTGCACCCAGTACAAGGCAGTCTCAGAAAGCTTAATCCTACCTCACGAAATGCCATTTTAATGGAAATTCTGTTTCTTGGTTTTGTTCTTTTTGTTTCTTTGCTGAAACTTGCTAAAGTGATTAGAGCAAAACCCAAACTAAACCGCACCCCAGAGAAGTCCCTGTGTAGCCAGCGCACTGACGAGCCCCAGCTCCCTCTGCCACACAAGATAACGACACCAAGGGATCTTCAAAGCTCTTGGAACAGGAGCTGTATTAACAGAAATGGATTGCAAAGATGAGACAAAGCAAGCTAACAAATAAGCAACAACCACCACCTGCTCCTCACAGCTTTGCCAGTATGCACAGACTCCAAACCAGAAACAGTTGGGGTAAAAACAAACAAGAAAACCCCAAACAAACAAATCAACCAAACCAAACAAACAAATGGGAATGACCTATTAGAGAGCAGCGTAGGGGAAAGGGACCTGGGGGTCCTGGGGACAGCAGGGTGACCATGAGCCAGCACTGGGCCCTTGTGGCCAGGAAGCCAATGGGACCTGGGGTGGGTTAGAAGGGGGTGGTCAGTAGGTCAGAGAGGTTCTCCTGCCCCTCTGCTCTGCCCTGGGGAGACCACACCTGGAATCTTGTGTCCAGTTGTGGCCCCTCAGTTCCACAGGACAGGGAACTGCTGGAGAGAGTCCAGCGCAGCCACCAAGATGCTGCAGGGAGTGGAGCATCTCCCGTGTGAGGAAAGGCTGAGGGAGCTGGGGCTCTGGAGCTGGACAAGAGGACACTGAGGGGGGACTCATTCCTGGGGATCAATATGGAAAGGGGCAGTGTCAGGAGGATGGAGCCAGGCTCTGCTGGTGACAACCAGGGACAGGACAAGGGGCAATGGGTGCAAACTGGAACACAGGAGGTTCCACTTAAATATGAGAAGAAACTTGTTGGGGGTGAGGGTGTCAGAGCCTGGCCCAGGCTGCCCAGGGGGTTGTGGAGTCTCCTTCTGTGCAGACATTCCAACCCGCCTGGACACCTTCCTGTGTAACCTCATCTGGGTGTTCCTGCTCCATGGGGGGATTGCACTGGATGAGCTTTCCAGGGCCCTTCAACCCCTGACACTCTGTGTGATTCTGTGTGTGAAACCACAAAACCAAACGGAAGGTGCTGGATGTTGGGCAAAGGCTCAATTGTTCCCACCGGGCCTCATGCTGGTTCCCCACCTTCTACCCCACATTTCTCCCTCCACCACCTTGGTGTGCACACATTTCTACAGGTCTTTTCTTTCCCTTACTGAGCTGCTCTGCCACACTTCGCACACTCATTGATATTCCTGCCTATGTCCCTCTTTTACCGCAGCATCGCCAGCAAATTAGCAACGAGACAGCGGGTCGGTTGGAGTTGGGATGTATCGCAGACAAAAAAGCTCTAATCACCCTAATAACGCTGCTCTAATACCAGAGCATATCTTTTGGTACAACGTGTAACACGTTTTGGTCCCTGCTGCAATACAAGTAATAAAACCGAACGTCTCGCCGGTGTGAAGCCCTTCAGGTACAGTTTTAAAGAGGAGATCTTTTCTCTATACTCACAAACGCGTTATTCCCTGGAGGATGCAAGACTATAATTTGCATTGAGTGAGGCATTCAGATGAGGTCCAAGATGCAAACAAACGTGACAAGAAGGTTAAGAGTCAGGACAGAAAGACATGGAATGGCATGGAGCTGGGTAATCTAGAGGAAAAGATGCATCTGAATGTTCATTGTCCTTTTCAATTGCTGCTTTTCCTTTTACTGAAATGGCAGAAAATCACAGGTTGCTCTAGGGCAGTTTGTTACCACACAGGGATGTGAATTCCAGGGTTTGTACACTGGGTTTTTCACTCCGAGGATGCCTGTGTTTCCAGAGAACAAGCCCATTAAAAGTTGCTATTATTTACACTCTGGCAGCATGCAGAGGAGACCTGTGATGGTTCAAAAACCTCTGATAACTACACTGAAAATCAAAAGCACATGGGTTCTGAAAACAGTCCCAAAGGGCTTATAGTTTGAGTTATAAAAATACAAGACTTCATGGTGAGAAAAGCTGTGTCTCAGATCTGAATTTCAAACAACCACTTTATTAACTTTCCCATACAAATGAAGTCACCTTTGGTTAAGAAAACTGTTGAGAAGCGTCAGGCCCAACCCAACTTTTCAAGAGAAGCACGTACAGTTTAAAAAGAAATAACCACCTCTTTGCTGCTCTGTTTTCTTATTCTGAATGCAACATGCACATACAGATACTGTACAGACAAGAAAGATGGAAGATACTTGACATGAGTTTTTTGGTAGTATTTATCCAATCCACATATTCAAGCAGGCAAAGCTTTGCCTCCCAACAACGTTCTGTAAGTCTCATTAAAATGATGCCCACTTTGGCATGAATTCCGTGGGGATTTCAAGGGGAGAGCCGGGTGGGCTGTGCCATGGGATGGGCAGAGTGCAGGACGGTGCCAGAGCTCCCTCTTGCAAGACTGTATAAAGGAAAGCGAAACAGCAATGTAATCAGATTTTCCAGTTAATATACCTAATTAGTGAAGAGCAAAACCTCTAGCAAAACCTTATTTTTAGATGGTATCTTACGCGAAAAGAAACATGAATAATTAAAAACCCTGTAAGAAGGCACTGCCGTCATGATCTGACTGTAGGATGCAAAGTTCAGCTGAACATATGCAAGCCTGAAAAGTGACAAGAAGAGCTGCCAATCGTGTTGCTTATTTGTCCAGCAAACGCATCGCATGGTGTCGAGGTTTTGATTTGACAATAAAACCGTGGCAGATGCATTGTTAACCCCCTCTCCCCCTTCAGTCCCTTCCTCTCCCCGCTTCCCCCTCAGGACAGGCGATCGGAAGGGAAAGAAGGACAGAGAGGAGAGAGTTGGAAAAATTAAAGATGTTTTACTGATGCTGCCAATAAAAATAGAGAAAATAACACAAAATGCACAAAACCAATCTGGAAAGTCCCGGCAACTGTAGGGCCAGCACCCGAAGTCCTGGACTGGACTATGCGGCCAACTGGAGCTGGATTCAGTCTGTCACTGGGCTCAGTTCGCAGGGACAACTTGCGAGGTTCTCTCCTAATGCCGCCATAAGGAAAAGAGACGAGATCCTGGTGATCTCCCACTTTTATATGCAGTATCACGTGAATGGGATGGGATACTTGGTTGGTCAGTGTTTGGTCACCTGTTTCAGGTCACTGCTCTCGCGGGATGTGCATCCGTCCTTAAAATTGACCTCGCATTCCATTGCTATGTCTACCAAAACATATATCTGGCTTTTCAGGAAAATGCAGCATTATGATAAAAAGGCTTTAGCTGACAGGCAAATTCACTAAAAAAGAAACTTGTTTTTAACCAAACCAGGGCACACAGGCTGGTTGCTGAGGTCAACCACGACAGAATCAACAGCAGTGCTGACACTTCCTAAAGGCAGGACGTTTTGAGCCTGTAATTTAATGCATATGAAAGCACTATTATATGTCCTTGGATGTATCACTCTGACCTGACAGGCTACGAAGCAAACCCTGAATAACTCCGCTGCTTTCCAGTGAATGAACGTGCACCGTCGGCCCCGGCCGAGCTCCCCGCCGGCATTAGCGGATTCCCTGCCTCCAGCGGGAAGCGGTTCCACTTACACAGCAAGTCAAGTTCCCTTTCACATCATACAGGAACCGTGACAGACGCAAATGGTGTGGAGGACTCATTTCTGACAATCTCCTCGAGCAGCCGCGCAGTGTCTGAGTGGGTTTTATAGCAAATGTGCTCCAGGTTAAACAAGCTCCGCTGCAGCCTCTCACTGCGAGAGGTTATCGCCTCCCACGCTCCTTCTGCTTTGGCCAAGCAGAAGATAAATATGAGGAAAATAAAACGTGTCCTTGCGACACACCGAGGGGAAGAAGAGCTGGAGAAGAATTGTTGGGTTTTATTCCTTTTGTCACAGTCTCCTCTCGGTGATGCGGCGTTTGCATTGACACACCTCAGCGCCAGGGCACCAGCAGGAAATTCCTCTAGTAATTGATAAAGTGGTAGAGGGAGAAGTGAGAGAGCAAATAGGGAGCTTCCAACATCTCAGAAAAATGTATATACATGTACGTACTTTTCTTATTCTCCATGTAGCTACCTACATTATTCACCAGAAAGTCACTGCAGTTTTGCTTAGATATGGTGAATATGCAGAACCCACTTTTGTTTGCTCTACTCTTGCTCAAGTAAGAGACCTGAGTATCTAAAACATCCAAATATCGATTCAGAGGGTACATTCTCTTCCAGCTCCTCAGGGTAAATAGGCAAATGTTTAATTTTCCCTTCCTTTTCACCATTTGATCAGGTTACTTACTTTATTTAAGCAAGTTGTAAGATCCCTGACGAAAAGAGCTCTTTTTCCACTTCTCCAGAGCATGGAAAAGATCTCCTCCATCTCCGTCCTTCTCCCCACCTGGTGACAATTGCCTTTTGGTCCCAGGTTTCCTTCCCCAGCTCCTCAGGGACCTGGACTCTGCCCCTTGGTCCCCATGCAGAAGGGCATCAGTTTGTGTCCTTTTATTCCTTGAACATTAGAAGTTTCTACAGACTTGGGATTAAACACATTCAAGAGGTCCCAGGCAGTGAGAACGGGGCTGTCACGGAGCAGCTTGATGTGCATACAAAGAAACTCTCCACTAGAAGAGTCAGCAATGCAAGGAGAATTAAAAAGCACAGTTAAATAACCCTAAATCCTCATGCATATTTATAAATTACATCACACCAAAACTGAATCAATACCCCTCACTAGTTACATACGGCCTGAGAAACTAAGAGCTGCTAACTTGGGTTTGTTTTACCCATTACGGTTGGACTCGATGATCTTAAAGGGCTCTACCAACCAAAATGATTCTATAAATATGCTGATGAGACCCATAAACTCTCCATATGGGAATAGATTATTGGGCTGAGAAGGGGAGTTTCAAGCTGTATCGCAGCAGCGTAAGATGGAGCAGAAGGAAGAAGAGCAGCCGCCGTCCACACCGCATGGGCAGCACAGGCACCCACCTGAGCCCTGTCTGCAGAAACAAGGCTCAGTTTAAACCCTTCTACTCCCATGACAAAGAGTCATGAGGACAGGTTTTGCCATTTCTGCTGCACCTCTGTAGGTGCCATAAGCTACATCCCCCCACCATTTGTCCACGTGGGGCACTTATATCAGCACAACCATCTGCTTAAATATACTTTCTTGGCTTCCACTGGGGGAAACTACTTCTCGGTTGCCTGCAAATCTTCAACTACTATTCATCCATCTGTTTTTAAATGCAATTTGAACCAAAGATGCGGGAAAACACTAAGGAGCATCACGCTGGCATCACCGGCCCGTTGGCAACATGACTCAACACGCTAAACCTGCCTTAAACCAACTCACCTCCAACAACACATCTTTATTCAAGCTTAGACTACTACAAAGTTGAGCCAAAACCGATTCAAATCTATCTTGAAATATATTTGCTGGGCACAAAACTGTCCAGACATCAGTGCACGACTTAATGGTCTGAAATACAACCGCCCTGTCTCCTGTTTGATTTGATTTCACCGGTTTTACTTCACCATGCTAATGGCCTGGAGAACAACAAGCACATTTTGCGCAGAGATGCGAAGGGGCGATGATTTCAAGTTTTACTGCCATGTTTTTCCAGAATTATGACTGCCAGGTCAACCTATAAACTGTTAAGACCCCATAAAAGCCCATTCAAAACACAGGAGTTCCTGCTGTACAGAACTCAGGTTTTGGTTTTTATCACCACTTCCTTCATATCAACATGAATCACAACATTTTATGAAAGAAAATCGTGAATGAGGAGAAATTCTCGTTTTCTAGTGTTTCTCAGTGGGAACCCAGTTCTCTGGCCATTTATAACAAACCAGCGAGGAGAGGCCGGTTGGGCCTCACACAACAGCCAGTACAACATGCTCTTGCTCTGCGGTAGTTACTTCTTTCTCATTAAGTTTTAATGAGGTAACATAAGTCAGAAACACAGAGTAGCTGCAGGTGAGAAAGCCTCTTTTCAAGTTGATCTGAGCAAACCTAAAGACCTTCCGCACTTGGGTAACTACAGATTTTCAGACAGCGTCTTTAGGCGCACGATCACACTGACTTCCATCATTTACTATGGAGGAACATCTTTCTCCTTCGTTAGACTTCGGTAGCAATTACCTGGTCATTTTTCATATTTCAACTACTGTTTTGTTTTTAAAGCAGTCTTAATATCTTAAAATTACTGCTAGTTCTGCCCCAAACGGATACTGAACAGTAAGCGAGCATCTCAGAACTCATCTGCCTGAACCAGCAAAAAGGGGCCTCCAGAATGACAAGGATTTTACTTGCATAAATTTATACATTTTATCCTCCAGCAGGTTAACGGCAAAAAAGATTAAGAGAGGTGATAAGGGAAAAACACATTTGATGCTAGTGATTTCAGAAAATATGTTATTTTGTGTAATCACTGTGAAAGGAGGACAAATCTCTGCCATCGCCTGCTTAACAGAGCCCAACAATGCTTACATTTCAGCTGAGAGCAAATATCCGATTCCGTTATTCCAGCCCGCTCCATCACTCCTCCTCTACTTTCTTCTCCAGCTTAAAACCTTGAATCAGATGAATTCACTTACTGAGGTTTGCAAATTATTAATCACCCATCGGCAGTATTGACCGGCACGTTTTGCATTGGCTGCAGGTGGAATGAGACAGCGCTGGCTGGTGAACACACTGTGAAGACCGAGAAATGAGATTAAGCAGCTTGCCTCATACAGATCGAGTTATCTGCTGCCTCAGTCGCTTTTCATGAAGCTTCCAGAACGCAGCAAACTGGATCGCTTTAACTCGCAAGACAGAACTGATACACAACTCCATTAGAAGGAAAGATCAGAAAAAGAAAGTCACACAATTTCATGGGAAACGGGTCTCGTCAAATAGACTTGAAGAGATTTCAAATCTAGTTAATTAAGATAACGGTGTTGACAGAACAGAATAGGAATTCTGTAACGTATTTGCTTTGGTATCAAAATCACATTTTCTTTTAAAACTAGCCTGATGCAAAAGCAGACTGTGGCAGTTTTTAAATGGCCCAGAAGCTGATGAACTAATAGTGACATTTCCCAGTTACTTCCAATAAGAATCACTTCTTAGGCCAATTGTATGCAGCATACATTCTCTAAGATATATAGGAAAACAATAAATCCTTACTAAAATGCGCAGATAACACAAAGGCGGAATTGTAGCAAACAGCAAAGCCCACAAAGACAGCTTAGAAATCTGATTGTGCTGGGCAGAACCATCCCGCATGAATTCAAATGCACCGGGACACATCCCGAGTGCAGAATGTGACCTTGGGTACACAGCACAGCGGGGACCTTCTGGAAGACGGTGTCTGTGAGGAGGGGTTTTGGCCATGGTTAATAACTAAGGGGTATCTCCAATTTAATGCTGTGGGGAGAGAAAAGGAGCAGCAAGAATCTTTACATACCTATGAGGTGGCCAGAGAAGCAATATTGTCTCTGAATGCAGCACTGATGAGACCGCTATGGGGACAATGCATCCAGGTGAGCGCGCGTCCCTAAGAGGGTTGTTGATAATTATAGAAAGCCGTGAGAAGATTTCCATGAATGATTCATGGCCTGAAAAACACGTCTTGCCATGAGAAATGAATGGAAATCAAACTATTTCATTTACTATGGAGAAGGCTCAAGCAATGTGATCAGGGTCTTGGGTGGAAATCAGACACCAGGCGGTTCTTCTAGCAAACAAAAGCACAGTGAGAACCCAACAGCTCCCGGTGAAGTCGGTGAATGCGAGATAATATATATTTTTAATAGGGATGGCTAACCAGGGAAACCAATACATTGTCTTTTGTCCAATATCTATAAATCAATATTTGATATCTTATTAAAAAAAAGGCGGTGGAGCAACCACAAGTCACTGGGTAGAGATTTCTCTTCAAACTGTATGTTTTCTGTTCTATAGCAGATCCGACTAAACGGATATTCTTTTTGGCCATAAACCTCTTAATTCAACTCATTCCGCTTCCTCCAATTCGAAAAAAAGTGTTATCCAAGACTTTCATCCATTCTTTCTCATATCGTTAATTCCCCCTCTTACTTTCTAAGCCTCCAGACAATTCTGTAACTTCAGCGTTTATTCCTCTTAGACATAACAAGAACTTCGATGTTATCACTGACAATTTAATGTTTTTCAAGGAGAGTTTTAATTTGCAGAGGAATTACATTAGAATCAATGCCTCTAAATATAAAAATACTTTCAAATATATATTCATGTTAATATTTTCGAGTCCTCAGGTGATGGAAAAGCAGAATGGCACTTCAGATACAGACACGGAGATTGTGGGTTTTTCCCCTAAAGGAAACGTCTTTTTCACGAATGTAACGACAACTTGAACACGCACACGCTGATCCATACGGATGTGATCCACTCCACTGGTAAACTACACGGGTTATTTGGTGATTAGAGCGCAATAGAACAGAGAATGGAAACAGGGTTGTCACCTGCCACCTTTCTTGGTCACTGGGCTGTAAATGATGGACTCTCCATCCTGATCTAAAGGGAGTAAAGCTAATTTAAGGACTTCTGCTTTTCTGGGAGATGGTGAAGAGAGAAACAAGGATGGATTGAGATGTGAAAGTTCAAGAAAAGAAGTCATGAAACGCATCTCTACATACATCCCTCTTGACCACGTATGAACACATGCATTCTGCACAAATGTAATTCCGAACCCCATTAAAAAAGCTCTATAAGAATCCATAACATGGCTGGGCTGCCTCTCTACACTAAAAACATCCTTTATTTTCCTTAATAATTAATCTTTAATTATTCCTTAATACACACCTGGTTTCTCTGGATCAGTCATGAGCTCGTCCATGCTGAACTAGAGAACACTATTAAATGTTATGCATTCTGCCTGGATTCTCACCAACCGCACACTCTGATTTGTGTTCCGAATGTTATCTCACTGGTAAGAACTGATCGGTGCCTTCGCTTTGGCTCTGCAGCCTATTTATTAACTCAAACCTCACGCAAACGTGTTTGCCGCTCTGCTGTAGCACCATATTCCACTCGCTGCTGTCGCGTTTTCTCTGCTGCCTCTACGCCTCATCAACATTTATGTGGGATATTTTACTTTTCCATAAGGTTACCTGACCAAATATTTATCACTAACGGAACAAGAGAGCCCGAGCCCTGGGTTTTTTGCTTATTAGAACCTTATTGCTGATCTGTGCTTCTGTCAGGGACGGATTTTGTAAGGTGCTACCACAGCAACCAGCCAACCTTTGCTTTCAGGAGATGACCAACTTGTTCCTGTGTCCCTGACACAGGGCTGGAAGTGAGAAACCACTCTTCTTGTGCTTCGGTTGCTGTGCTGCACTGCCAGCCCCGCTCCGGGCAGCTGCTGCTGCTCCGGATCGCTCCCATCTCTGAAATAATCATGTGGCAACAAAGTGAAAAGAGCACCCTCAAAGATAAGGTGCTTGGAGGCAGAAGGTGGATTAAAATCCTTCTTTTTATATACTGCTCCCAACAAATGAGCTTCAAGTGATCAGTCTCTAAGCTCTTGGGACTGGAGTTGGACCAAGGGTTGGACTTGATGACCTCTGAGGTCTTTTCCAACCCAGCTGATTCTGTGTGATTCTGTGTGTGTGAAAGAATGGTAGCTGAAAAACACCGGGACACCGAGGAGAAACAGGACAGTGGAGTAACGCGAGACTGGGCTGCTAGTGCTGAAATTTTAAAGACAAGTTTTACTTATTTTCAAAAAAGCGAAGTATTTTCCCGTCCTCTCTCAGGGAACAGGAACGGGTAGGCTGGCAGGGGGCTCGAGGCAGCTTAAAATCTGATCCACAGAATCACGCTGCAAGGGCTCCGCAATGTTCAGCCTTCGCGGGGCTCTCCCAACACGCACAGCCCTCGGAGCAGCTGCGACAGGCGCCCCGGGCAGAACGGCGCTGGAGAAGCAGAATGGACGGAGGCAGGTCCTGAGCAAAGCGCGAGTGCAGAGCGCTGAGAAGGCGCCTCCGTGGACCACACGGTGCCAGACATCAGCGCATCCCTCCTGGGATGAGCTAGAAAACCTGCGGGAGGTAACGGAAGATATTCCAGGCTCGATTAAAGCGCCTCCATCCATTGCAGTCCCATCTACCCAAACTACCTGAAATCTCCATTTATCACCTCCCTATTTTAAAACTAATCAATACCACTGCGGGACAGCAACTTTCTGCACAAGTAGAAAACAAGATGGCTTAGAGCCCTTGGAAATTCTCCCTGTTTGCTACCAGCTTGATATCAACCCTGCTAGTGTGTCTGCATCACGGCCTTTAACAATGCAGCAGCGGCGACTGCTTTGCTTCCAGCAGCTCAACAAGCCTCGAGCTGTGAGTAGAGAAAGAGCCCCCTCTGCTTGCTTCTCAACAGCTGTGAAAAGGGTGTGTACAGAGACGAAGTGTTTAATGAAAGGAAACTACTCCTTTACTGAAGGGGTATGTGGGATGTAGGAGCCGTCAGCGACATTATAAACCCAGGAGTGTGCGTGTTGAGAGAGGAGTTTTGCAGGGGAGAACGACTACGTGAGAAATAGAAAAAGGTGCATTCTGCAGAGGCACAGCACTTCGGCTGTAATTGGCTTCATGGTGGCCAGGTGGCTAAAAGCAGGACAAAAAGAGGAATTGAGTGTGTCTATGAGCACACTCAGCAGAGTGCTATCCAACTGCACAGAGTTTTCAAGTGTTTGATAAGAAAAGCTGAGAAGGAAGTTACCTACCCAAGGAGAGTCACCAAGAGAGGGATGGAGAGCGGCACAAGTCCAACGGTGGAAGGAGAAGATGAGAAACAACTTCTGTGCCCCTTTGACTCCACCATTCTGGTTTTTAGATGTGTAATTCCTATGGTAGACGGCACGGTGGTTCAGGTGTCAGAGCCCATCTGATTCTTGTCACTACAACAGCGCATACTCACGCTGCTTCCCGAGGAGATCACACCTGCTGGGAACTAAATATCCTGGCACAGAAAGGTTTGAAAATCAATCTGCCCTTCCCCTCATTCAGTACTCTTGCTAGTAACACGCTCATTAAAAATAGCTGAGGAACCATGCACGCTGCTAAGACAAACCACAAGCCTTTGTATTAAGTTTTACCGACCTCATATGTAAATCAGCCTGTAAAGACTGGTAGCCCATTATATACTGTTCAATTACTACAGCAGGCATCCATCCTGTGCCTTTCGCAGTGATCTGTAGCCTGTAACAGGTTCATAAACAGCTCAGAAGGACGACTGCTGTAGATTCCGCTTAACTCCTTATCTATCTGCTTTAAATGGATTAAATGACTGTGTCATTAAAATGCTTGAAGTAAGCCTTTGATCATAAACTTCTCATCATTTTACAGTTATTGAATCTGATCCCTAATGAATCTTATTCTGCCATATTTCTCCGTCTTCTGTTACCAGCCTCGTTCCCCATTAGTCCTGGCTCCTCCACCCTAATGCGACTGCTTTGTATGCCAGAGCGGCGCCGCCTTACAGACCCCGATCGTATCTGCTGATTGCCCAACCCGAGGAGCTGATGAAGTGCAGGAATTTCATCTGAGGTGGGGTCAGGAGGAGAGAGAAAATAATTCACAAAATACAAACCGCACAAACCACTCTTTACATATTCACCGCACAGCTGCGTGACTGCAATTCCTTTCCGACAGCAACCGGAGGATCCTCCGGAGCAGAGAGGGGGAATTTGGGCAGCGTGCTTTCCCACTCCTTCAAGAAAATATGGGGTTTATTTATATAGTAAAGAGGTGAGAGGGAGAAAAAAAGCACTACTGAAGTCAGAGGATTTTCTGCCACAAAGCACCACTGGATTTTATCAGCTGTAATGAAGGATGTGCCTGATCTCTGTAATGTGCAGAGACACGGGGAAAAGCCAAAACTGTGCTACTGCAAGCGCCCCAACACAGCAAACAGCCACCAGCCGATGGGCACGCAGGGGGAAAGCCACCAAAGATCCTGGAAAAACGCCACAAGTGTAGTCAGAAACAACCAGTGAAAATAGAAGGAGACAACATATCGAATGACCTGGTCCATGAGCAAGCGGGGCTGCCAGCAAGCAAGGAGATCAAACGTTCACTGGTCTACAACAGCTGGTAGAGCTACTGAATTACTGAAGTAATTCTGCATTCAAAGTTTGGCTCCAAACTCCATCAGGCTCCAAAACCAGTGACTAAAGGTGGTGCTAAAACCAGCTTCTTGCACCAGCTTGGGTTTGGCAAATCAAAGGGATTTAGGAGGAGTCAACACAGGAGGGCTGGCAGGGGACTCTCCAGACCTTAGGGTGAGATAACAGGCAGGGTTTGAGATGCATTAGACATCTATAAAAGTCTTTCTTAGAAGAGATTATCAGTATTTGGTCTCCTGAACTTTAATATTCTCTCCTTGAGAAGAAGACAGCCATTTTTTGAAACACTTCAGAGGTTTTTGTTTGTAGGGAAGTCCATTTTCATCAGGCACAACAGGAGGAGCACACTGAGGAGCTCACATCTGGCTACCACCCAGAACAAGGTAGAGGGACTCCATGGTGAGAGAGGCTTTTATCCTTCGGTAATCAGTAGACACAAAGGGGAAACAAGAAGGTCCTTCTGGTAGCCTGAGGAGAGGAGAAGTACTGTGCAAGTTACATGAGAACTGAACGGCTGCTTCAGCTGCAAACTCTATTAAAGTCACATGAAAGCGTTAAACTGAATTCTGAAAAACCACACGTTTGATATGGAAGAAGCCTATTATGTCAACTTGCATAGTCCTTGCCAATGCAGCACACTGACTAATGTTAATCATTCTGCGTTCTAATTATCTTACCATTATAGCAATTTCCCTGATGATCATCCTTTTTTTTCCTTCCTTTTGCTGTTGTTCGGTGTTTTTCAATGCTGCGGGCTGGATGGCTCAGACCACCTCTTTGCCATCTGAGTGTTTCCAAAGAATATACCAAAGGCTGCGTTATTATCTCTCTCTGTCATTCCCTTGGCTTATCAGGACATGCTTCGTACTTTTACACAAAAGGATGCGAAAGAGGATGCTGCTGCTTCGCTCCTGGCCCCTCGCAGGCTATGGACTGAAACAGGCTGTGGAAACCTCCCAGATGACCCAGTGCCACCCTCCAGCACTGTGTCCAGTGACACAGAGCAGAGCGGTGTTGGCGACGATGGGACAGCAGGAAAGAGCATCCCTGCTATTGCCCAGCTGGAGTGAGACCGCCCTCCTAATTGCAGCAGAGCTAGAATGGATTTAATTGATTTTCTGCTTCAATCCAGAAAGAGGCCAAATTTACCCCACGGCCTCATTCCTACCCCAGAGCGTGAATTACCCCCCGCAGCAGATTTCACAGTGAGCGGAGAGAAGCAAAGACAGAGACAGGCCCCTCGAAGCAAGGAAGCGACCAGTCCTTTCTGCCTCATCAACCTCGTATACATACAGTGACATTTTAATTAGCTTCCCCTATGTCTGACAGACATCCTGAGTCACGCAGAGAAACCACTTTTCCCTTCCTACCCTCGTAAAATGTGGGAGCTTTGAAAAAACCCACCAAATCAACAAAAAAAAGCAAAGCAACCCAGTCCCCTCTTCCTTTCTACCCAAGCAATTCAATTACTTGCCAGACAGCACTGAGAATCCATTAGAGAAGACTATATTCTGCATTTGCTGTGGAAATCTCCTGGCGATCTTCTCTGTCTTTCAGTTCAAGCTCAAAGCTCAGTTGCTTTTTTCTGCCAGTACAAGGAGACTTCAAGCAGCACCGAAATCCTTTCAGATGGGCAGAGTCATCTCTTCATTTAGAGTTTACAAGAATAAGAGAGATTTATAGATAAACTGGAACAATAACAAGAAGGGCTATGGGGCAACCTAATGGATTCTGAAGAGCTTGGAGCAAACTGCTCCAAGCAACGAAATCAACATTGTCTTGATCCGACTGCCTAAAGAAATAAATACTTCAGAAGCAGCCTTGCCCAGTAACAAGTTTTTGAGCTACCATTGAGTAAATCACTAGAAGTGCATCATCTCTAACTTCCACACATATCTGAAGGACTCAGACTATCTTTTTGATCCCTGGGAATCATGCAACATCAGTAAAGAGCATTAAATTGAACAGAACAGCCGAAGAGCTGAGAGGGGCGGATGAGAGCGCAGGCTTGGGAGGAACATGCTGGTGAATTGAGCAATAGGTCTGTTTTGCCATGTGTTCAGTATTTTTTGATCTTCTGTACCACAGGTGTCGAACTACTCCTGCATTTATACAGTCCTAACACTACATTCTGCCCTTTGAAGGCAACTGCGAGGCTGATGTGTGTCCCGGTGACAGTGAGTTTGACACACCTGAGTGACAACAGCAGCATCATAGAAACCATCAGAGATCCTGGGAAAGCACGAAAGTCAACAGACATTGTACATTCAATCCTCAAATTGCTTGGACCTACAAGTTAGGGTGTACAGGCCACCACGGCACAGCCAACAGGCAGCGCCAGCAAAACCATTTCACGGTATACAGCACTATTCCTTCCCACCAGGCACCTGAAGAAGACCCACAAGAATGTCTACGACGTTGCCACCTCCTTCATTTCAATTTCTATGAACCTTAAGGGAACAGTCTGACAACGTGTCAGTCTGACACATCGGGGGAACAACCCGCAGCCCAGACCTTGTGTCCGTCCTCCCCCCGAGCAGCGATTCCCATGGCCCTTCACCACCCCCCTGACCACACTCCAGTCCGATTCTGTTCAAACAATCTGGGTGACGTTCCCTATTTTACACCCACATGCATCCAGTCACATCTGCATATAAATACAACCGCATGCATTCCAAGAATTGTCTGCAAACACGTATAGATGCAAAATTAAATGCCCTGGTGTTGTACTTGTATGTTCAGGCTGCTCCGCCATGACAATATTAATCACTAGAGCTCACACAAGATCATGCTTTTCCTTGCAGACTGATCAACCTGACTCCTAGGGCAATAATCTTAAGGTCAGCAGCTCTAGCTGTGCTGGATCTGGAGGGAAAGCAGCTCCAGAGCTCAGGGACTGCCCTGCCAACAGCTTTTCACACCTCCCCCTCATAAAAATGAGATGTCTGTAATTACTACTGATTGCAACTGTGGTAGTGTTGCACAGAGAGAAAGGACGCATGCACTGGAAGACAACCAACATGAGAGCATCTCTGTGGAGCTCATCCTTGCTGCACAGCCTTCATGGTACTGGTTTTTCAAGTTTTTCATCTCACTAGAGCCAGAAGCACAATGAACTCCCTTTTCGAAAGCAGCATCTTTGTTCTGAAAGGTCACAATCTTGCCTGAACATCTTATGTTGTGTCCAATACGCACAATAGTTTTCAGGGAGTTTTTATTTCATTTTAAATGTCCTGCCAAAACCGCAAAGAACAGGCACAGCTTCTGTATTATTTGAGATACATGGGGCTTAAATGTTGAACCCATGGCTGGGTAAATACAGATGTGACGGATCCCCTGGGGACCCCCCATCTGTATTTAACACACCTGGGCTCTGCAGACACCACCGCTCCGTTGTACACACAGAACCACCATGGGACACCGCTGAATTTCTCAAAAGGCTACAAAGATGATGTTCTTTCCAAGGCGTTTCGCTTATCCTGCCACCCTGTCTATCCTCATTTAAAGACAACAGCTCTTGTACCTAAATTAGACATCGTTTTCCATTCTGCTGTTACCTGTCTTTCAAATCGAGATAGGAAACCTGCCAAGAACAATTACTATTTTCTGACTTGTCTGGATCTACGTCTCTCTAGAGTCTTATCAAACAATAGCAAATGGAAATTGAGGCAAATTTGTTAACGGGGACCGGGGAGAGCGCGTATCCTGGTCTGACCGGCGCTGCGGCGCTGCAGAGATGCCCCGACAATGGGGTGTTACTTGTCCCCACGTACACCCCTGGGGCTCCCCAGGCACATCACAAGCTCCGATCCCCAGCAAACTGCAGCTGGAATTGCTCGATGCCCGGTGTTTGAGTGACACAGGCACGTCCAGTTTCCTTCTACTTGATACAATTCTTTAGTGGAAATCTATTTTCTTTATGTATATCTCTGCGTCAAACAGGCGGCAGGTCGGTCAGATCAAAGGGAAGGGCTCTGGTGTATGAAAGATAACACATCTACGTCTCACACGCTTGAATCCCCTGCCAGAGGTCACGCAAAGATGTGTTTCTCTGAATCACGCTCCATGTCCACCCAAGGCTCAGCTCAGAGCAGCTCCTCATGTGAACACCATCTCGACTGCCCACCCCTCACCATGACACGGAACACGGAGATTTTGCTCTTCTCCTCATCACACACACACATTGGCCAAACTGACTTCATTTCTTTCCCATAATCTGGTCATTTGGCTCTTAGAGACAGGGTCGAGTTTTCCACATACCAAACAGAAGAGGAAAAATCCTGCGCCGTAACCAGAGTCTCCTTATCAGAAGCCTAAAACTGTTCAAGCAAATTACCAAAAACTTTGACTTTACAAAGCCCAGTGGCAAAAAGCCAGACACAAGAGAAGCGGCAAAGACAAGGACAGCGTGACACTCTGACCTATTCGTTTTGATCCAAAATTTGAAAGTAATTAGGTCACTGGCTGAAATGATAATTAGTAATGAAAAGCTAAAAGCCAAATGTGGAGAGAGCTGCCACTTACAGACTTGGTATTCATAGAAATTCGAGAAAAAGCACAAAGCTTCAGCAAACAAAACTTGTCAGGCTCTATTTTCCCTATATGGCTCTAAACGACATTTTTGTTTTCGTTCTGTGACATCGTAGCAGAATTCAAAGCAGCAGCAGAATAACTGAAAATGAAGAAAGAACAATTTAAAACTAATTCATGCCATCAAACGACTACAGAGAAAAAGCAGAAAGCTATAAAGGGACAGTCACTCTTATTGTTTCTTGAAACTTGGTTTTTTCTTTGCTGTGTGATAAACAAGATTAGAGGAGCTTAAAAGCAAAGTCTCTTTCTAAAACGGTTGTGTCTGTCTCCTCAGCCCCGGCTTTCACTTGCAGGTGGTTCTGGGGAATCAGTGAAGCGCTCTTGGTGCACAGACTTCTGTGGTTGCTACTTATTACTATTAATATTTCATCATCTAGCACTGTATGTTGGGTGGGACATTTTACAAACACAGATGTGTACCTGAGTATGCAATTGTAGCTGAAACCACCCATTTTCTGACATCCTTGCTCTTTTGATCATGCAAGAACACGAACAGAGTGGTGTCTTTGTCACCTGCCGTGAGAGGGTCCACGCACAGAGACCACCCCCTGGACTGAGTGGTTCCATGAACGCCCGTCGTGTGGCCAAGTCTTGCACGACTTTCAAAGCCTAACCGTTCATCCTGCAAAACCTGATCAGATAAAGCACGGCTTGTTTCAAACCCGCTTTCTTGCAGCGCAGCAGGACTTCCTGGGTGTTCTCCCCCTGCAGAACACACACACTCGAGGGGCAACCTCCTCCTCCGCACTGTCACAGCATTTCGTATTCGTCGCCAATTTTTCTGCTCTATCACGCACACCACATCTTTCAGTTTGTGTTTGTGTCTACAGGTACAGCGACCTTTCCCAGCGGGACATTCCCCCCGCCCCAGCTCTCTCCAAACTTGCTCCGAGCTCTCCGTGCCGCTGCTCAGGTACTGATGCTTAGTGCACCTGGAATATCATGTCCAGTTGTGGCCCCTCAGTTCCAGCAGGACAGGGAACTGCTGGAGAGAGTCCAGCGCAGCCACCAAGATGCTGCAGGGAGTGGAGCATCTCCCGTGTGAGGAAAGGCTGAGGGAGCTGGGGCTCTGGAGCTGGACAAGAGGACACTGAGGGGGGACTCATTCCTGGGGATCAAGATGGAAAGGGGCAGTGTCAGGAGGATGGAGCCAGGCTCTGCTGGTGACAACCAGGGACAGGACAAGGGGCAATGGGTGCAAACTGGAACACAGGAGGTTCCACTTAAATTTGAGAAGCAACTTGTTGGGGTGAGGGTGGCAGAGCCTGGCCCAGGCTGCCCAGGGGGTTGTGGAGTCTCCTTCTGTGCAGACATTCCAACCCGCCTGGACACCTTCCTGTGTAACCTCATCTGGGTGTTCCTGCTCCATGGGGGGATTGCACTGGGTGAGCTTTCCAGGGCCCTTCAACCCCTGACACTCTGGGACTCTGTGTGCACTGACCCTTCCCTGCTGTGGAGCTGCTCAGGACATCCAGAGCTCACCCATCCTCCCCTCTGCTCCTCTAACGAGCCGTGTGATACTACACAACTGCTGGTATTTTCTGGGCTAGTGGCAGAAGTACATTAATGAATTTATTATGGATTTTTGTGTTAAATGTATTATGCAAATGTTAATCAGTTTCTGCAGAACTTCGAGAAAGGTGCTGCATGAAATAAACAACACAGCGTTGGCTCTGGCAGTAAAATTTATAGAGCTTCAGGTGTTTAATATTCCATGTGCAAATTCCTTAAAAAAGATTTTTTTTAAAGGGCACGTTGGTGAAATTTCCCTGCACCAATGTGAATCTACGCCCTCCTGGTCCCTGATGTTAACAAACATTAGCAAGTCTGTGCTCTGTGTGTCCTTGTTTTATGTGACATCCATTTTGCACGTCACATTTATCAGGGCCACTGAGACCAAGACTCAACTTCTCCTTGAACCACCTAACGACAAATCTACAACTTGATGACATGTTTATACTTCTCCTCTCTGCTCCCACAGATCGCTTCTAATTCCTGTTAGTTCTAAGAAATGTGATGTATCCAGAATTAACATGTACAAATATCTGCATAGCCCCAGCTAATTAGTGCCATGTAGTCCTCGAGGCTTGGAGAGCTGCAGGTGCTACACTCCTTCCATTACACACTGGTTCTGGGAGCTTCTGCAGCACCTAACCCACGTGGCACAAGATACCCGATGCTTTCTCCCAAATAACATCCTTTCAGTACAATATATAAGCATATTGCAGACAAAGTTCTCTTCCCTCACATCCATTTGGGCAGCACTTCAGCATGCGGACCCGTAGCCGCTCACTGTGAACACCAGAGACACACTGAGCAGATACACGCTTCCCTACGTCAGTAAAGACTTGTTACACCCGTGAAATGCCGAAGATCATCTTTGCCTGATGAGCTCATTGCTGACAAAATCCAGGAGTCTGTGGAAAGGATCACAAACCGCTCTGTTCTGCATCCACCCCCACGTGCTCCTGTGAAACTCCATGTTCTGGATGAGCCGGGCGCTGTGATAGGAGATGACACAACCCTCTGTAGACCTTCACTCCTCGGGCCGGTTCCCCTTCCTTTTAAAGCATGTCCAGCTGGATGTTCTCAGCTACTCTATCTTGTAATTAAATCCCTATGAAACCCATACATTTGTCCCTACACCTCGCCAAAAGTTATACCTGCCTGAAGAGATGCCAAGAGGTTTGCTGAAACCTGTATAAAGAAGACGCCCCATTTTTTTGGGGGGGCAAAACCAAAAAAGGCCGAACTTGACCACCTGAGTTTTTCTGCGCAGACAAGCTGTGCCACAGAGGCTGATGTGGAGCACAGGATGCAGAGATGAAGGAAAAAGGCCAAGAATATCTGATAGGGAAAGCATGGAGGTAATCCGGGAAGAAGACTCGTGAGCATTTGAGAGGTCAATTAGGGAACCTTGAAAGGTTGACGATGTCCATTTAAGTTTTGTAACAGTGTAAATGATTCATTCATCATTCTTCACTGATCACATAATGAACAGTTAGACTGCTAAGTGACCTCAACTTTGCCGTGGGCTCTTAACTCCAAGCCAGTTGCTGCCTGGCCGCCAAAGTCCTAACGAGAAAATGAGTCATTAATGCTTAAAGAGGAGAAACGTTCCCTGTCCCTGAGGAGTCTGTGCTTGGGGTGCAGCTCCCAGATGTTCCATTAGTCCCTCCACACGCAGTGCGAGGGTAACAGGGAGACCGGCCCAACCACACAGACTGCAGAGATAAGGGGAAAAAGCAACATGAGGGCACTCAGGATGCTCCAGCACCTTCATCATCCACTTGGCTCCTGGAGAGCTCAACAGAGAGCGCAGCTCCCTGCAGAGCCCTGCTGGGACCAACAAGTCCATGGTAGCCAAGGCGAGCCAACTAAAATGACCTAAAGTAGACAAACAGGACACATTTTCAGACACCCACTCTACTGGTACCTAAATTTATCCATCACATCAGCTATTTTTACTAAAAAAAAAAAAAAATCTGCTTGCAGAACTTGCTTATTTCTTATCTTCAAATAGTTACAGCTACGATGCAACTGTCACCAAAGCGGGCGAGTGGTTCACGCTTTGATTTGTGCAAAAATAATCAATTTTAAGCCTGGAAGAAACCAAGATTTAATTTAAGCAGATTGATATCTGAAATTGTAAAATGGTTGATAACAATAGGAAAGTTAGACGTTTGGAAAGAAACTACTGCACATGCATTAATGAACACCTCAAAACACATCGATAAAGTCATGAAAAGATCCCCCCAAATACCTTATGGGAGATGTTTTCCCCAGCCAGTTCCCCCATGGACACTGCAATAGGGAATCAGTCTTTTCAGACAGCAAAATACCAGGTTCTGGCTGGGGAAAATACTCCCCATACCATGTATCCAGTCACCTCTTTCTGAGCTCTTTGAGATAATGGGGAAAAGAACCTCAATATTTCCATCTGTATGAATAACAGTGCATTTTAATGAGTGTTGCTATCATGTTACTGACTGGCAGAAGAACTCAACCACAGTTACTGTTGTGACCAGGGGCATCACACTCAAAGTTGATCAGTGTAGAGTTTGTGCCAAATGAGCCAAACTACCATTGTAGGGTCTCACCTGGTCCCTGGGGCCCTTTCTGTGCCCATGCTCATGTTTCCTTGACTACCAGCATCCACAGGTGATTCCTTTCACTCATAAACAATCCTCATTAATAAACAGGCATACGCTCAAAAGGATCAGGCTGCTACCTTGGCTGGTGGACTAGAGGTGATTTTCAAGCCCAAAGTCAATGTAACAAACATCATCTCCTTGCCTTTTATTACAGATCCACTTCTCAACTCTAACTGGAGTTTCATTTCTCTCACCAACCAGCTGTGAACTAATGACGAGGATCTCTAACTAGTCCTGCTCCCTCTCCAAGCATATGGATCCAATTAAGTCAAACTGCAGCTGATTTTAATCAATCTTTCTTGAAGCAGCCAAACTTGAAGAATCTCTTCTCCTTCAGCTCCAAGAGTAGAAGAGAGCAGGAAAAGCAGGAGAGCGGGATTTGCATAAGGAACACTTCACATCCGCCCGGCTGCCTGTAAACACACGGCTCCTGGCAGTAAGAAATGCTAATTGAACACTCCTCGCAACTCTTGCCTCCCACTTTATCCAAAAAGCACTGATTTGATCAGTCTCTCTTCGTTCTTGGCACTGGGTTGTGTTTTCCCACCAGCAGCTCGGGGCAGACGGTCATTTCAGACAACTAAACAAACCAGATCTTTCATGGAAATCTCAGCCCACCCCAGGCCAAGCACTAACTGTGCGTTTGCTTTCCTGGAAGCCTTTTTCGCTTCGTCGAAAGAAAGACGGGGAGAGAAGAGGAGATAAGATTATCTGGTTAAAACTGCTCTTTTTATATATTATTTGAATCCTTCTCCTAAGCCACACTTTATATGTTTTTCTTAACAAAATGTCCTGGGGGATGGGGATGCACACTCAGCAGGGTGTCATTTCTCTACAGACCCCGCATTTCTGGTGGTTTTGTAATGTGAGGTTTTTATTAGCAGCAAAGAACTGACCGGTGAGTAACATCCATGCTAAAGTCTTTATAGCAGTGAAGGAAAATCAATGCAGGCTGGTGTCACGAGCCAAGGGGCTTTGGAAGAAGGGGTGTGTGGAGCTGGAAAGTGCCCTCAGCTGTAATTTAAGCTGTCCCCACGCAAGCACGGAATACAGAGAGATGTCAGATGTTATGTACACTGCTGCGGATCGCTATCATTATCTCAGTTTCTTTATTTGCTAATACTGGGCTCAGGGAGCGTGAATCACACACAAAACCACCTTTCCGTGTGCTCGCTTGCCCTCTGGCCAGTCCGTCAGCGTCCTGCGGTTCACAAACTGGTTACTGGTGCCAGCAGCCGAAGCAGAGATGAGCAAAAGTCATCTGCCAGCACTCGGATACCAAAGGATACGAGAAGCAAACATTTTTGAAGCTTTAATCCTTTCCACATATCAATACGACCAAACATTGACATTTTTAGTTACCAAATATTAGCTGTATCTCCCTAGATTTCGTTCGCCACACACAGCTCTGTGAACTCAACAGGCTGCAGTCCAGTGTAAAGCAACCAAAGCCTTAGTTCTACGTCTCGTCTCTTCCAAATTCACAACTTTAATACACTCCTCCTATGTATCTTTCGTTTAGTAGATACAATTCCAGAAATTCTGAGGTTTTATTTTTAAAAAGAAGGAGCCACGGATGAAGATGTGTCAGAAATCACCCTCATCTGACCTTGTTTAATGACACCCCTACTTTCTCTTACACCTTTATTCGATTTGACGTCATCCTTTTCCCATGTTTGTAATTTCAGTCCTCCCTCTGGTCAGTACATTATTCCTGTGATTTCTGTATGTGAAGTTGTCTTGCCTTTTTTTCCTTTCTGATAAAGTTAATTTTAACCCACCATTTCCCAGTGATTTCTTTCAGAGACAGGAATAAATAACAAATCAAACTAGCAATACTTAAGTGACCTAATCTGAGTGTATAACAGTATTTTCCCTGTATTTGCTCAGCACTGATAGAAGAGGTGAATTTCTAAGCGAGTTCCAACCATAAGGAACCTTCTTCCAATGTTTTTATAAACCAAGTCGTTCCAAGCTTGGCCTGTCAAGATATTTGATTCTCAAGGTGACTAAAAGAATGTTCTGCCCTGTGAGTTGTGAGATCTGGAGCATCCAGGTGGGCGCACGCTGATCAATATGGACATGTTAGCATTCAGCTTTCATTTTGCTACATTGATGCTCTCTCCTCTATTCCTCCCCTTTTGGAGAAGCTGCTTTTGGCAGCCAGTCCCCTGAGACACAAGTGAAGTGAGCAGCTAAGGAAAGGGAGCTGCTTATTGTTAAGGAAAGAATTAAAGCCATGGCCTCGCCATAGCAGATGGAAGAGCCCGAATACCCTCACTCACCTCACTAACCAGCTTTTTGGGGGACTGGCAGATTTCTCTTCCCTAGACCTGCTAAACCAGGTGAGCACCTTCCTTTTCCCACACCTACACGACATCTCATCCTCCCCATACAATTTCTACCTTGCTCTATCTTCCTGTTCTCCCTCCACAAAGCTCTGACGTGCACAAAAACTGCATTCGAACAGCGAGCACATTTAATGAGACAGGTCATGGGATGCCACGACGGGCCTTCAAAGCCTTTTTGGTGAATAGCACAACCCCTACTGTACAGCAGCTTTACCGCTGTGTGAAGGGCCCATCTTGTTCCTATCACTGTAGCTTTTCTGCCCTGTGAAAGCTCCGCTACCCAAACTGTAGCTGCTGCTGATCTTCTCTGCCGAGGAGCAGAAGACAGACAATTAGCAAGACAACACTGAAGACTTTGGACCTTTCCTCTCTGAATGTGCAATGTGAAAAGCCTGGTGTTTTGGCATCCCAAGGGCAGTATGAACAAAGCGGAGCGTCTTTAGATATCACGAAGGAAACAGGGAATTCCCCCGGTCAGGCCTTGCTGGCAAGCCAGCAGTCATCCTAAAACAACAGCGGCAGATTAAATGTGACCTGAGTGAGTTGTAATCTGCTCTGAAACCAAAGCTGCTGTTGTGTTTGCTGGAGACCTGAGCATCCAAACAGCAGCCCAAAGCTTTCATCTCCTTCTGATGACTGAAACCCAATTAAAGGAGAGCCGGGTGACAGGTTTCGCACTAACCGTGGCTCAGCAGCGCAGCAGCTCTTAGCTCCCTGCTTTATCAAAGCTGTCACCTCCCCTGTCTCTAGGAATCGCTAAGAAAATAAATAAATAAATTTGATTTGCCTCTAATAGGTGTCAAGATAAAATCAATCGTCTGTCTGAAATCTGAGTAATTTAAAACCTGCAGGTTTTCTACCATGAAGCAATTTACACAAAAATGGAAAAAAAAAATAAAAAAATAAGAGACAAAGAAAGCAAAATTAAGAGAATGAAATGCTACAATGTTGAATTGTTCGGCGTATCGGAGAGAACAGAAGCGAGAGATAACACTGTTCGTTGCAGGATGGGCTTTGATTGAACAAAGAGACTCAGGTTCTTGTTTGCTCCAACACCTTTCCAACAGGAAACACTAGAAAAGCTGGAAGCAAGTCCCGTGCCCCTCGGAAAGCTGCTCCCAGAGGGAAGCTGGCTGAGCAGACAGGGCAGGGTGACGCTCCGCCGAGTGAAGAGCTCAACACCTTCTTATATAAGACAGACCTACCTCAGGAAAAGGGAAAACACCAAAAGAAACGCACCCTTGCTTCCTTCTGACTCCACACCTCCTGTCTCTCGGTGTCTGTGGTCTGGAGATGCTGCTGTGTCATCTCCACAGCACTGATGCTTCCTGCCTTGGAGAACTCCAACCTAACAAGGCCACAATCCAGTGGTCTCTGTCTCCAGCGCTCATGGCAGCAGTGGAGCCTTATATGAATGCAGCTCAAATTTTCAGATCTTCTCTGTGCTGCTAAGCTCTGTCTACACTCACACAGTATCACAGTATGTTTGGGATTGGAAAGGACCTCAAAACATCATCTAGTCCAACCCCCTGCTTTGGCAAGAATAATGTCCAACAGACAACTTACGATAGTGGAGTTATTTAAAACGGAACAGTTTTTGAGGCTCCAAGAAGAAGAGGTTCTAGGTAAAGGAATCTAAAGAGACAACTGCATTGGTGTGATTGCATCTGACATCCAAACACCCCAGTAATATGGTCAGAGAGACAGGTGTGCAGACGCAGTTCGCATAGGTTCTGCAAAATGCTTTGCCTGGGTTGCAGGAAGTGAAGCTGTGAGAATTCTGGCACATCCGGCAGAACAGCTGGGGCACACGGACCAGCTCAGGCCGTCAGGATGCTCTGGACCTCCACATTTCCTACCTGCACAGTCAGCTTCTCCAGTTTCATCTCCAGGGATCTGTTCTCCTCTTCCAGCTTGCTGCGTTCAGCTTCCAGCTCCTCAATTTTCAGCCTGGAGAAGAAGGGAAAGTGAATAGACACCGTGTCCCTGCACAAATAAGCAAGTAAAACATGACACCACACGCTATATCGGATTATTCCCATATTCAGTATCACAAAGGTACAGTAATGAGGCAGTTAAGATATATGACTAGAAGATACAAGCTTGCATGATGAAAATAATTTTTAAAAGTATATTGAAAATACACAATTTGAATATAAAGCAAAACTTCCTGAACCAGAGGGTGAGTCTAGACCGTCATGTTTAATAATCACCAACAGCTAAAATCTCCACGAGTGCATCAAATCTCTTTTTGATCTGATTTATACTTTTGGCCTTCACAACACTGCTTGGCAGTAAGTTCCACAATTTAATTATGTGCCGTATGAAAAATTAGTTCATTTTGGTTTAGACTTCATATGTGATTATTTCACCAAGTGCCTGTTAGTGCTGCTGTGAAAAGTTGTGAATAATTGCCCCATATTCCCCTCTTCATCCCACTGTACAGGCCTCCGCTGTTATTTCCTGAAGAATCTCCATTTAATTTTTCCTCACACCAAGGATTTTCCATATTTCTGATCTTTATTGCGCTTCCTTGTTCTTCTTCAAGTTTTCCGAAGACTTTTTGCTATGAGAAAAGCTAGAACTACAAACAGTACTCAGATGTACTTGGGGGTATAATGAGCATTTCTGTTCTGTTCTCAGCTTCTTTTCTGATAATCCCTAGAATTCAACTTACTGACATACAACTTCATTTCCCACCTCGAGCAGCATCACCAGATTCTTCTGAACCTCTGAACAGTCTGGTATGCTGAAGAACTTCATGTTGCATCAAATCTCACTCCACACAAACTCCTCTTTGCATTGGACAAATTTGCAATAAGAGCCATTTTAGAAGGTTCAGGCCTATATGGTTGATATAACATATTTGGCCTTTTGAAAAGCTTTGAGCCAAAGGTCACAAAGAAACTTGAGTCTGGTGGAATAAGACAAGAACCTCGCCCTGCACATGTTATTAACTGTGCAACTAATGCATATTAACGCTGCTGTTTGCACTCATTTTTTTTATCAGGATCTTTCTCCAGAACATTTTAAAAAATTAATTAACTTGCTTGATAATCCTTGCTTCTAAATGACCTAAAATTAAGTTGAGAATCCTTGTACCGTGACAAAAAACAATGCACTCATCTGCCAATACCCCCAAATTGTGCCACAGAAATCTCAGGTACAATGAAGAATTTGTTTCTTCTCTTCAGTGGGCAAAAGTTACAAACTCCTCCATAGAAGCTGGTTGATCTCCAACATGTTCCGCACAGAAATGTCTCCTTTATAAATATGCAGCTTGAATTGCTTAAATTATTTGTAAGCCCGACCCCTGCTGGTAATTTTCAGATAGTATAAAATATCACCTTTTTTCACTCTCGGAAGCTTCTAACATGCCAAGGAGCGGCTTTTAGCATTGGCCAGGCCATTACAAAAGACCATCAGTGATTTGCAGAAGACACAAACTAGCTGGGCTGCACGATGCTGAAGAAGCAAGAGACTGAAAAGGTCAGAAAAAATGGAAATTCAAAATGGAATTAATGCTTTTAACAGCGTGTTTCTAAATGGGTTGCAGAAGAGGCCACAAGAGCAACGTTCCTCTCCGAGGAACAACAGCACAGCGGCGACTGAAAGGTCAGAGCCAGACACGGGACTCTCGTCGGGACTCTGTCCATACTTGACACGCTGAATAGTAATTTAGAACACATTTCTCCCCATCCAGCCTCCCAAATAAGCTGCAATGTTGCTGCTATCTGCCTGCAGAACTTCTGTCCATGCAGAGGTTTAAGCTCAGGCCTCTTAGGAGCCCTTTAAGAATCTCTTGTAGCAGCCACCAGAAAACACGAAGATCCAACACACAAGTGAGCTGTAACGGGGAGTTTTAAGTGGTTACATTTTTGTGCTATTTCAGAGAATCACAGAATCATTTCAGTTGGGAGAGACCCTCAGGATCATCGAGTCCAACCATGACCCAACTCCAGCACTAAGCCGTGTCCATAAGAACCTCATCTAAACGCCTTTTAAACCCCTGCAGGGACGGTGACTCCAGCACTGCCCTGGGCAGCCTGTTCAATGCCCCACAGCCCTTCCTGGGAAGAATTTTTTCCTGATATCCAATCTAAACCTCCCCTGGTGCAACTTGAGGCCGTTTCCTCTCATCCTATCACTTGTTCCTTGGGAGAAGAGACCATCCCTCCATGCTCCGAGCTCCTTTCCGGCAGTTGCAGACGGCAGCACAGTCTCCCCTCAGCCTGCAATTTTAAGCTTTAATAATCTGTTTGTGCCCTTTGTGCCTCATTGGAGAAAGAGCAGCAATTCAAAGCCCAGGGCACTCATACGTACCCGTACCAGGTATTTTGCGAGTGGCAGCACATCAAGAGCACCCGTGAGCGCAGCTCAAGTTCACGGCCTGTCCTCGGGCTCATCTCTCAGACACACATCCCACCCCAGCACCCCAGCTCTGGGGGACCCTCCTTCCCGAATGACGGAGCGCTTGGGTTGAAGAGACCTCTGGGGATCACTCAGTCCAACCCACCTCCTGAAGCAGGTACAGCGAGAGTAGATCACACAGGAAGGTGTCCACATGGGTTTGAATGTCTCAGAGAAGGAGACTCCACAACCTCCCTGGGCAGCCTGGGCCAGGCTCTGCCACCGCAAAGTAAAGAAGTTTCTCCTCATATTCAGATGGAGCCTCCTGTGCTTCAGTCTGTGCCCGCTGCCCCTCACCCTGTCACTGGGCACCACTGAACAGAGTCTGGTCCATCCGCTTGACACCACCCTTTATCAGCAATGGTAAAATCCCCTCTGAGCTTCTCTCCTCCAGGCTGAACGGCCCCGGCTCTCCGAGTCTTTGCTCAGACAAAAGATGCTCCAGACCCCTCAGCATCTTGGCAGCCCAGAGGCAGAGCTGGGGATGCCGCTGGGCCCCGGGACACGGCAGCTCCGCACGCCCGGCTCTGCTCCATCAGCCACGGGACTCGCCGCTTTCCCTGCGCTGAGGACCGGGAACATCGCTGTAACCTATGTGAACCACAGAGGCTTTTAGGACTTATCCCTCTCCTAACCTATTTTTAATACTGTTAAGTGTCCTGGTTCTCCAGCGGGAAAGCACTAAGAACCATTAGCAAACAGTTTGTGCTATTCTAGCTTTGCTTTCCAGCCCTGGGGAACTCTTCCCAATGGCACAGAGAGAGAAGCAAGGGAAATCCTATCTATATATAAACACAGCAGAGCATTTGCAGCTGGTGGTTAAGATGCGGCAGTCAAATATTGAAAAATATTTACTTGCTTGGCACTCTAATTTTGTTATTTATATAAACTCAGGTACAGGGCCAACTGTGTACTGTGTGCTGCTTCTGGGTACGCCAGCACCCACAAACGCCAACCCAGTGCGCGTTGCACCTTGTGCTCTCTTTGTCCAGGGACATTAGTTATGTGATGCTATTTTATCACCTATTTGCACACCTCAACTTGTTATGTATGGGAGTTTCTTTCAGGTAGGGAGAACAATCTACAATAAATTAACGTGAGAAGCACAAAAAGCAGAGTACAGGAACACCTGGGTACAGCACAACCATCAATCATCTTCACGTTTGGACCGGAACGAACGCTGGTGCCCATTTTAAGAGTGGCCTTGCAGCACAAGGAGTGAAGAAACATCAGTTACTTCCTGCAACACTGACACCGTCCTCAAGTTTTGTGATACAGGGAAAAATCATTTGGATTCCTTTATGGAAAATTTACCAACTTCTTCTCCATACAGGGGTCTGAAAACATGAAAACACTTAAACTCGGGCAAAAAATCTCTTTGTATTTCTGGAAGACTTTTCCTTCATCAGCTACTGGCAGCTTAGCCCAAAGGCTCCATGGGCACAAGGTAAATTGAAGCCACAAGATCAAATTTAGTGCAAGAATAGAGAGTCACTGGCATTTGCTCAGACTTGTGGATTTTCCCACTTTTAAAAGCTGAGATTTATAACATATTGCCTCCGCTGCATGTTTCACTGTCCCAAATTCAAGAGGCAACAAGAGGAAAAATAACAACCCTAGAGCCTCAGGTGTCCTGAAATGACACTTGAGAGAATGAGGAGACATCCCACCATGGTTCAGTCCGCCCAAAACGCGCTTAGATGGCGAGTGCTGGCTGCTAGAGAGAAAGGCCGGGCTGCTCCTATTTTACAAAGGAAGAAGAGGGGAATCTGATTTTCAGCAGCGTCTCAGCACTTCCAAAAGTCTCACTCCATCCAGAGCTTTTCAGTCAAGTTAATCATTGACAACTCCCCACCACCAGCCCTACATCTTTCTTTTATTTGCTTTTAATGTTCCCAGATGCGCTATGCGATTGCCGCAGATATCGCCAAAGAGGACATGTCTCACAGAGGCCCCATCTGTGAAGAGGACATGGCCATGCGGAAAAGCTGTTGCTGAACAGGAACCTATTGAATGGAGCAGAAAATGTATGTGTTGGGAAGATGCTATTAAGGGATCCAGATGGCACTGAGATGGTGTTAGGAGCAGAGCAGACCGAATTCCAGCAAGTGTGACTAATAGGCGTTGGCAAGGACATGAATTTCTTTTGAATTACTGTAACTCTACCCAGTCACTAAATCCACAGAAAACATTTAGGATTTACTGGGGTTGCAGTTTGACAGCAGAAAGAAAAAGTTCAGATTTGTTCCAGCTGAAAAGGTCCTTCAGCTGTTGCCACTTAATTCTTTAGTGAAGTTCTTTTTAAATATATTACTTTTATTTATAGGGTCTGAAATACGAGTTTCTGCACAGTTATCACCTTCCCTCTAAAAGGTGCTAACGCCTAAATGCTCCCTGCTCTGCCATACACCCCACAGGGCACGAACTCAACAGCGTGGCCACTTCTTCTTTTCGTAAGATCTGCAGAATATAAACAAATATGATTTCAGAGGGAGCAGCAGAAGTGTGAGAAATGGCAGCATTAGCACTGCCTTTTATAGTCTCTTCAGAAACGATGATGCTGGGAGAGAGTTTCACATTTAAAGTTATAAAAGGTCTGACGAAAGAGCACTTTGTTCTCAAGAGAACCAAGAAAAACTGATAAAGTCTTTCAAGTTTTCTGGCTGAAAATTTACTTTCCATACTAAAGAAAAATGAGACAAAAGATATATTTTTAAAAGCTCTCATTCACTCACAGGAGGTGAATACAGATTCAAAGGATTAATATGGATTCTTTTTCCCTCCTTTGTGTCTCTCCTGCTTTTGTTTTCAGATGTTAGGTTGTAACCACGGGGTGGATATGGAGACCCCTGGGGGCTCAGAGCCCAGCCCCGCTCTGCACCTTCCCCTCCACCGGCATTTCTGACATTCCTCCATGACAGCAGCTGGGCAGAGAGGCTGCGCTCAGCCAGGAGAGCAGAGACATCGTACTGTGGGTTAATGGGATCTCAAAGACCACAGTAACTATAGAAATGCAAACACCTTCCTCATAAGTTCAAGAAGGACAGAGGGAGGGACTGAGGAGATAGCGCAGAAATGCTCTGAAACCCTTCAGCTCCCAAAAGACAGCAAGGAGGACGCTGGTTTACTGATAGACAGTCTAATATTAATCAGGAGCGACGGGCTTAATGTTGCTGAGGAGGTGGTGAGCGCTCCTGCAGCTGTCTGAACGGCAGCTTTGAGAGGGTCTAGCGTGCCCCAGCAAAGGGAAAACCTGCATGAGCTCAGGTCAAACAAACATCCACAATACACAAAAGCAGGGGGAGACAGGTTTATCCCGCTGAAAAAGGGAAGCCATAGCATACTACCCTCTATCAGAACTCAAACATATGATACAGTGAAAAAAGGGAGATATATGTCTTGGGTTTCCAGAACTGCTACATCACCCTGAGGGAGCTACACTCCAGGAGTAAGTCCCTAAGATTAGGTGTACAGCCCGAAAACGTAACGCAGCAGCTCAGCCGAACATGTGTTGTTTTCAAATACCTCCCTTTGCTACAGAGCTGGGCTTTCAAAGCCGAAAACAAGCTCCAGAGGGAAAGAACAGGAGCAAAATCATCATGTACAGGCCAGTCATTTCTGCTTCCTGCAAGATTCTGCTTGCTGCAACATCTTGCTTTCAGTCGTAAGAGGCAGCAACGCTTTATAGTGATGGAGATGAAAATATAAAAGAATTAAGAAACAAAACCCCAGCCAAGTCTTATATCAGCTGAGAATAAAAAAGCTCGGCCTGTCAAGATCTGATTTGTGCAGCTTAAATAAAAGGAACTTTATTAAACATTCAGAAACAGACGAACTTTTCTGTGCTTGGTATTTCTTGTGTCACCCGCTTTGGAATGGAAGCTGTAAATGCTTTAATAAATACATGTAAAGGTTGTCTAGCTTCACTGTACCTTTTGTAAACGCTCATGTATCCTCTGCTGAAATGCTGGTTTGGAACTTCCCTTTCACTGGAATCACAAGGGGTAACCCCTGCCATCTGCAGCAATGCACATGGGGAAACATCCCTCTTTTATCTCCAGCGCTACACCCACATCGGTTTTACAAAAGCTGGATTCTAAACCTCTTTACACACATGTCAACATTCTGTGTTTACAGTCGAGATTTGGTCAAAATAAGAAACAAACAGCAATGCTGTTTCCACAGGAAAGAAATTCAGCAGCGGGAATAGTGACACAGGAGCCCATCTTATAAATAAACTGAACGCAAGAGACCCCAGACATAAAAGAGAAGAGCCTATAGCCCCCCAAAAGATGGAAAAACTTATGAAGTATCTAAATGCAGGAAAAATCAGGGGCTGAGGCTTTCTGTTAATGCTTCGTGGATTTCTCACATCCATAAAAGCTGGTGGGAAAGTAAAAAGCATGCTCAGGAGAACATCCCACTTCAGAAAGACAAGGAAAACACGTCCTGATTGATGCCGCCGTGCTGCTCCATGAATAGCAGGCACCCTATGGACGCAGGCAATCTATGCACACATACTTTTTCACGCATTGTAGCACGGCGTGGTCCTGTACCTGCTGCTCTACCACGAGATGGCAATAACCCAAACAGGCAGCGAAACCACCCCGGGCATCTCCCTTTCCATTAGTTCCACTGAAAACAGCAGAACCTTCTCAACCTTCCGACTGCTCTGCCTACCTGAGTGTGTCAACCTCCTCCTTGGTGACGACGGTACTTTGCTCAGCTGTGCACTCTTGAGACTTCAGGACATTCATCTCCACCTCCAGCTGTAGAGGAGAAAAGCCATTAGTTCCTTCAGTACTAATAAGGGGGACACGTGAACAGCAAAGGGAGGAGAAGGAGATCATGATGTTCTGCACAGTTCAGACCTTTCTCAGGATACCAATGTGAAGCACAACTCATGTGTTGAGTGTCAAAACCTCAGTTAAGCCTGGTTCCCTTTGCAATCCCTTTTGCCTTCCCCAACAAGGTAGATGTAGCACAACAAGTTGATTGTTTCTAAGCAGAGCTTCTGCTTCTCTTCCAGATACTTTCCCAGCCTGTCCCCCACGGGTAATGGGATGCAGAGAATTATCTGTGTGGTGTTAGGAGCTCGCTGGTACCCAAGATTCAGTATTGACAGTTCACCCTCATTTAGCTTCAGTTCTTCCCCAGAAGAAATGAACCGAACCGCAGGATTACGCTGTCTTGTCCAGCACAACTCTGAGACACATACATTGAATCCAATAGACTGGGGAATATTTCCAGCGCTTTACAGTATACACTTCCAGCTCCGGCGGCTCAGGTAGCTCTGGCGGAACAAACAATTACGAACACTTTCTGCCTCTGGCATTGCCTGGGAAGGAACTCGCAAAAAAGTACCTCAAAACTCCTCGGACATGAAAAACTTACAGAAAACTTCCTACCCAAAATCCGCCATTCCCAGGTTCCCTGACTTACGGGAATCTGTATCTCTAATTTAGCTACCAAGACAGTGCACAGATTGATAAACGACATATGTTACTTGTTTCTAAACCTCTCAGAAAATGATTTATCATGAAGTATAAGCAGAGACAAACTACCCGGAGATACTCAAACTTCTGTTCCAGCACCGTCTCCCGGCTCAGACCTCCTTCACACTCCTCCTCCAGATTTTGGATTGCATCTTGTCATCTGTCTTTTAGCACCTGGCGACTAATTGCACTAATAAATCTATTGACAGAAACTACTTTTCACTCCGGAGGAAACCAATAAGCAAACCAGCCCTAATTACACATGCAAACCTGACTGCAGAGAGTTGAGTGCTCAGCATCAGAGAAACAATCCATGAACAGACCATTCCCTTCAACAGCGCCCATTAGGCTTGTAGAGCAAAAGCCCATCGCAAGGGCGAACTGGCGGCAAAGCCAGCGAGCTGGCAGAACTTGCCCAGTTTGACAGGGCAGAGGAGCATATTGACACGCGCGGTCACGTTGCTCAGCCAGAACTGACAGTTTGACATATTGCCTCTCTGCCCTTCCAGGCTCACCAGGAAAGACAGAGCCTGGCAGCACCGGCAGCAGAACGGGCAGAAAAGGATGGTTGGATTATTCTCCCTCCCCTTTCTGGTACCATGGGACAGAGCAGGAGAGCGAGGGTCAAAAAAAGGTTTTAGCCAAATTTCCCCCTGTGTTCCCCTCCTGCCTGTCAAAAAGCACCCAGGAAGGAAAAAATGAGCAAAGGCCCACCTGCATCATCAGGCTGTACAAATGTTAATGTATATTAGCTGCCTGATAAGATTATCACGGCCAGAAATGCTTCCCTCAATTTTCTGATTACTGAGCTTATCTGTCCCAGCTCAGCCCATCACAGATGGCTGGGGATAAAGCACGCGCACCAGTTAATTCCAGAAATGTGAATAAAAGGTACTGGGACGAGGAGCAGGCTTCAATTCCAATCTACTTCTAGCAGGAAAACACTCATTATATCTCCTGTTCCCCGCGCCCGCTGAAGCCTGGATGTATTTGCTGTTTCAGAGCTTTGCGCTGCTTCTGGACTGCGTGTGGACAGCACTTGAAGATGGAAGGGCTGGTAAATATGTTATTTATCATCAGGTAAGCAGGCTCAGCCTTGAGTCCAACAGCCACCTGCTCAGCGACACGAGCAGGTAAATCACGGTCACCTTCGCGGGGGAGAAGGGAGGACGGAGGGGGTGGGCGAGTAATTTGCTGTTGGGATCTGGGGTCTCTTGTGTTGGCTGCAAAAGAATGGAGCGTGGAACGGGAAAAGGAGACGGGCGAGCGGCCGCACACGCTCTCAAGCAGATGCCGCCATGGAAGGCACCAGCGCGGGTCCCGCCTGATGTACAGCGGTGACAAATTAGTGCCGAGGATGCTCGGTAGCGACGTGATGAGGTTCTGCTGGGTGTCTAAGAGGCAGCCATGGAAGGGGAATGAGGAGGGAAGGGCACATGGGCTGTAAGGGCATTTTTATGTCATTTCTGTGTCCTCCCAGTTTTCAAGCACCAAAGCTGGACTGAAAACTTGATGAGCCTGAGGTGAGAAGGGAGGAGGGAATGGGGATGTCTTTAGAGATTAAACTGGCTTGAGCACTTAAATCTTGACATGGGCCAGCTTTCTCAAGTAGGATTCAAATCACTGCAGAGTTTAAAGTTCAGGCCAAGGCACAACTTTATGCCACAGAAAATTATTGCCATTAAAACCTTGTTAATCGCTTATAGAAAAAAAAAAGGGGGGGGGGGGCTAAGGTACTAAGTATTTCATTTTAAATATGCAGCTTGTTTCCTTTAATTGTTTAGGTTTCAGTGAGGAAAATATCCCTGCCTGCCAGTCTCACATAAGATACTAAAAGTGTTATTTATGACTTTTCCAGGGCAAACAGAACGTTAGCTGAGATAAGATGGAGTGGCTTGTTGTTGGGATGCAACTCTGATTTTCCAAAGGCAGCACAGTCCAAGCAAACAGGTCCTGGTGAAACAAGAATGAAGAAAAGAGCAAAAAATAAGAAATCCACTGATAAAAGCTTCCTCTTACTTGCAAGTTTTGCCTGGAGCACACAATCGCATCCGTCCCTGGGCAGCCCTGGCCAAATGCTGCGTTGGCATTGCTACCACCTGCGCTGCAGCTCTGCACATCATCGGTCAGGGCAGAATGCAGAGAAAAGAGAAAGAAGCAGCAGCAATGAATGAGGAAAAGAAGCAACGGGAAGGCAGTAATAGGAGAAATACAAATCCATATTCTACGTAGTTTTCAGCACTTGGTGCAAACCTAAGAGGTGGGGAGGACAGAGAACTGCTGCAGAGAGTCCAGCGCAGCCACCAAGATGCCGCAGGGAGTGGAGCATCTCCTGTGTGAGGAAAGGCTGAGGGAGCTGGGGCTCTGGAGCTGGACAAGAGGACACTGAGGGGGGACTCATTCCTGGGGATCAATATGGAAAGGGGCAGTGTCAGGAGGATGGAGCCAGGCTCTGCTGGTGACAACCAGGGACAGGACAAGGGGCAATGGGTGCAAACTGGAACACAGGAGGTTCCACTTAAATATGAGAAGCAACTTGTTGGGGGTGAGGGTGGTAGAGCCTGGCCCAGGCTGCCCAGGGGGTTGTGGAGTCTCCTTCTGTGCAGACATTCCAACCCGCCTGGACACCTTCCTGTGTAACCTCATCTGGATGTTCCTGCTCCATGGGGGGATTGCACTGGGTGAGCTTTCCAGGTCCTTCCAGCCCCTGACACTCTGGGATTCGGTGACTGAGGTTACTGAGATCATTCCCTTTGACAGCCCCTCAGGAGAGCTCTGAGGACCAGGCGTTACACACGACATGTCTCGCCGTCATGGCAGTTTGTCCCTTCCTGTCCACTTGTCCTTTGCCAGTGGCCTCAAGAAGGGACGAGGAGAGGAAAAGCCAACCTCCTCTTGCTGTTTTCTCTGCCCAAGTCCCATCATATCCCTTTTCCTCAGTTAATTTCCAGTCCCAGTCTCCCTGCCCACCACACACCACTTTCAGCGGGCATTTTCTGCTTTTTGGACTAACTCAACATTCCTGCTTAAACTCTCTCAATTTTTATCCATAATTCCATATAACTGGCTGAGTTAAACTTTTATTACTTTGAATACATTAAACTAGCAGAAGCCATTACCCAGCAGAGAGGGGTAAAGGGCTGCTCAAATTACAGCTCATTGCCACGTTCCCCCATTCAGCACCGAATGACCCAGGTCAGGCTTGGATCCTTTAGCTCTCTTTTATGTTAACCGGCTGTTTTAACCGGCACCGAGAGCAGAGAGAGAACATTGTCCTGAAATACAGCACTGCATTTCTTATCCTCAAAACTGCACAAGAGGGACCTAAGTACCTGCAGCTTGTGCAGGAGCTTCAGTGTTAACATCACCCAGGATCAGCCCCACTGTACAGAACACATCAGCAACCTGGAAAGAAACCAAGCTATTATTTTAATTTATCTTTTTTTCACGTTATCCAAGGCTTTTATGACGCTGGAGTAACGAGTAACATCAGAGCCCGCAACTTGTGAATAAAACATATCAACAGGTACTTAACATTTTGACTGTGTGATGTTCTTTTCTCAGAATATACTGAAGCCTCTTGCTCTCAACCTAAAATGATCCTGTTTATCCCAAAACCTTTTCTGCTCTCACTTCATAAGCTTGAATTTCCATCCAGCTTTATTGCTCTCAATAGAAAGTGATTAGGACACATCTAGCACACCGAATAATTTAGAATGTCCACTTCCACAACAATGCAAGTACCCCAAAATATGAAATGCAAATACTTTTTCCAAAACAGGTACTGTCAACATTACTTACAAACTGAGAAAGAGAGGAAGGAAGGACGTGGACAGACTTTCACTAGTGTTTCATTAGATGAAACATCGTTCTCCTTCCAGCTGTACTTCTAAACCGGCCTGGACAGGACTTCAAGATGATCATTCTCCTCCAAGCAGTAACGACATGGCAAACACCCACAGCAGCCTCAGAAACATGTTCTTTTGCTGGTTCTCTCTTCTGTAGGAATTACTTAAAGGTACATGAGGTGACAGGAGAAGCATAAAATTATAAATTCATCTCCTGACAGACAGAAAAAACAAAACTTTAGAGCGCTGATTTTTTTTTCACTATATTTCTGGCATTTGTCATTTCTGACCCATATTTAGCGGGTTGGAATGTCTGCACAGAAGGAGACTCCACAACTCCCCTGGGCAGCCTGGGCCAGGCTCTGACACCCTCACCCCCAACAAGTTGCTTCTCAAATTTAAGTGGAACCTCCTGTGTTCCAGTTTGCACCCATTGCCCCTTGTCCTGTCCCTGGTTGTCACCAGCAGAGCCTGGCTCCATCCTCCTGACACTCCCCCTTTCCATATTGATCCCCAGAATGAGTCCCCCCTCAGTGTCCTCTTGTCCAGCTCCAGAGCCCCAGCTCCCTCAGCCTTTCCTCACACGGGAGATGCTCCACTCCCTGCAGCATCTTGGTGGCTGCACTGGACTCTCTCCAGCAGTTCCCTGTCCTGCTGGAACTGAGGGGGCCACAACTGGACACAAGATTCCAGGTGTGGTCTCCCCAGGGCAGAGCAGAGGGGCAGGAGAACCTCTCTGACCTACTGACCACCCCCTTCTAACCCACCCCAGGTACCATTGGCTTCCTGGCCACAAGGGCCCAGTGCTGGCTCATGGTCACCCCTGCTGTCTCCAGGACCCCCAGGTCCCTTTTCCCTACGCTGCTCTCCAACAGCTCGTTCCCCAGCTTACACTGGTGACAAATCATGAAGACAAACCTTTCCAAAGCATCTACTGACCTACCGCCCTCACCCCATCTTCAAAATGAGATGGAGTTAAACCAGTCACCCTTGAAAACCACAGTTATGAACTTCTGAAAATTTTAACACACTGCTTCAAGTAACAACCAAACCTCTGCTCAGGTGCCTCATTTTTGGGTAGTGAAGGACTCAAATATAAAGTATTTCAACTCACTGCTAATGTTAGGGTTTGCATGTTGAAAAAAAGGAGGCGGTTCATTCGCCCACATCGTGTACACGTATTGCAGAGAACACATGCTGGAGACATACAGCTATTATTTGAATAATGAGTGCATTTTAGTGAGGGGCTGATACAGCAATCTTACCCTCATGGAGTGTGTCTGTACGTCATTTAGCATCCTTGGAACTGTAAAACGCAGGAAATGCTGAATCCATTATAAATGTCTAAAGGTTTATTTAACAATGGGCTGTATGCAAACATCCTTTGAAAGGCCTTCCTCAGTAAAAGAGCTGATTTTAAAAGGCAGAGATAAATAGGAACTGAACTGCATGGGGCCGGCACGGAAAGTTGAATTGAGAGCTTGTGTTTGACTACAAGTCTCAACACAATTCAAGAAGCAATTTAAATACATAAATATTTAAATGTACGAATATCAAGCAGACTTGTAAAGGAAGAGCATGCACTTAAACCAGACAAGAACAGAGAATGGGACCCTGACGATGACCCATACGCTGAGGTGTGAAAACAGCCAAACTACCGTTCCCCGGGAGCTCGAGACACCAGTTATTCCAGTGATGCTGCTTGTGCTTCTCGCCAAAGGATGTCGCAGCGACTAAGGATGGGATTTGCCTCTCTTCCCCACTGAGCACGGCAAGCGCGGTCACCTCCTGTTGTCTACAAGCTCATAAATCTGGTGTCAAGACAGAAATCAAACACACGCAAACACCAGTGAGCTTAATGTGGGTGTCTGGCAACACCACAAGGTAGCGAGACACCGTGCTGAGCCCTTCCATCCATCATCCCACTCCGCAAAAGCGGGATCACCTCTTCCATGTGCTCAACACACGGATGAGCTGCTCCCCAAAACACGTGCAGAGAAGCACACATGGGGAGCACTAAGCCCATTTCTCAGCGAACTTCATTCTTCTTCAAAGAAACAGGACAATACTTGCAAACCAGAATATTACCTGTCATTTAGAAACAGGCTGAGCAGTCCAGGATTAGTTGGCACATTTTCTTGGGGAAATTAATCCGTGATGCTAATTGCAAAAAAAATAAAAGCAATAAAGCCAAAGGAAATCAGAGATTCAATAAAAAGTGGTT